>NC_045545.1:30768962-31068962 GCF_009769535.1 Thamnophis elegans | reverse complement strand
ACCATGCCCCCCTCCCCGTTTCAATGGCAGCCGAAGCTGCAACAAAGCAGAGGCTGACAGGCAGTTTCTAGGATGCCTGCCGCCACCAAAGGACCTTGCCTCCCCTGGCCTGCCCCTCCCTCCCACTCGCCCACCAGCAGAAGCCTTCTGGGAGGTTTTGGCTGGAGGGCACGCAGAGGGAGGGGAATCCATGCAGAGGTAGGAAATTGCATGGATTCCCCACCCCCTTCATTGGAAACGAGGCAGCTGTCAGAGGAGAGAGCAGCGCATACCCATTTGCTTGTCCAATGAATCCTCCCCTCCTGTTAATTCTTCTTCCATGTGAACAAGCCATGTGGGGCACACTCCCTTGCTTTGACAGCCGCCTCGTTTCCAATGGGGGGGGGGAGGAAGAAATCCATATTTTTCATCCATCTCCATGGATCCATGGATCCCCCCCATTGGAAACGAGGCAGCTGTGAAAGACAAGGCAGTGCACCACTTGTGTCATGTTCAAACAGCAAATGGAACAGGAGAGGAGTTTTATACGGGGCTTTTTAAACAGCCAAACTCCTCTCTGTTAATTCTTCTGTTTGAACAAGCCGCACGGGGTGTGCTCCCTTGCTTTGACAGTTGCCACGTTTCCAATTGGGGGCGGGGGAGAAAAAACCCATCTTTTCTGTCCTTCTCCATGTATCCCCCCAATTGGAAATGAGGGGGCTGTGAAAGACAAGGGTTTGCACCCTGCATGGCTGTTCAGGCAGCAAAAGAAGGAATAGGAGAGGAGTTCCACACAGTTTTTAAACAGCCAAACTCCCCTCCTGCTCCTCAGGCAGGCCGGATCGGGAGCGCACACCAGGCTATTGCTCCTTCTGCCACTGCTGCTGTCGGTGTAACTCTCGTGAGGGGAAAAGGAAATAATAAAAGGCTCCTGTCATGGAGCAACCCACCCCGCTCCCCCGCCTGGCAGATCTTTTTTCCCCTTAGCTCGGCTCTTCTTCACCCACCAAAGTGCTACCCCCACTCGGCTGTCCTTGCTGTCGCCACTCCCCCTCTGCATGCCCAGCCGAAGGCCTGAGGGGGAGCGAGTGATGGTGGCGCAGGGTAGCTGGCGGCAGCTACTGCTCCTGGGCTCACTGTGCATAGCAAGCAGCGCCCCGACTCCCCCACCCCCACTGCCGCACCGCCTCAGCAGCAGCACCTCCTGCCTGCAGAACCGAGGCGGGGAAGAAGATCGAAAGACGTGGAGCCACGGACTTCCCCCTTTTCCCCGTCCCACAGCTCGCCTCCTTTGGTGGGACCAGGGCGCGCACAGGGTGAGTGGAGTTTGCGACCAACTTTAAAGTGAATGGGGCTGTTTGTGACTAAATGGGACAGAGAACATAAAGGAATGCAAGGGAACATGGAGATAATCTAGTCCAACCCCTTCCCAAGGCAGGAGTCCTTCCTTTTCTTTGAGAGCTGTCAGTGACAGACATGAGGCAAATGGTGTGTGTATGAATGAGAGAGAGAGAGAAAGAATGAGAAAGAGAAAGTAAGTTAGAGAGAGAGACAAGAAGGAAAGGAAAGGAAAGGAAAGGAAAGGAAGGAAGGAAGGAAGGAAGGAAGGAAGGAAGGAAGGAAGGAAGGAAGGAAAAGAACGAAAATAAGTGCGGGAGAGAGAGACAAGAGGGAAGGGAGGGAGAGAGAGGGAAAAACGGAGAGAACTAATGATCACAATTGAGCCCAAAATTTTGGTTTAAAGATTTTGTGAGTCTACTCCCTTTCAAATAGCCAACAAAATATTTCTGGTTTTAATTCCATATCTTGCTTTACCATTGCTTCTAACCACTAACTTCTGAATAGCTACTTGGACCTACCTAAATACTGAACCTAATTCATATATTCCTGTTTTTTGGAACTAAGAACTAAATTTCAGAAAAAGGAAATCTGTATTGCTCTACCTATGACATTCATTCTTGAACTAAGTTATTGGATGAAAGACTATATCTTTCCTGTTTGTTTATATCTTTCCTGTTTCTCATCCTTCCTGAAAAGACTGTACATTGTTGGTTGAAAGCAGAGGTCCTTTCTGTTACCTGTAGTCCTCAGCTTACAACCACAATTGAGTCCAATATTGTTTTATTTCTTTTGCAGTTAGTATTATTTATTTTTGTACTTATTTTAATCTTATTGTAGTTCATCCATTGGGGCATAGAATTCAGTGACATCGTCTTGGCCACTCCCACCCAGTCACATGACTGCCAAGCCACTCCCACTCAGTCACATGGTTGGCAAACCACTCCCACAAAGCAGGCCACAACCACAGAGTAGGTTCCCAAATTTTTTGAAACCCACCACTGGTTCTAAGGAAATGAAGTCTCTATTGAGCCTTACTAACCACCAGGGATGTGTTGTTTTTCCAGGTGAGGAAATTCCAGGTGACTAATAAGCACTCCAGTGGTGGGATTCAAAATTTTTACTACTGGTTCTGTGGGCATGGCTTGGTGGGCATGGCAGAGGAACGATACTGTAAAATCTCCATTCCCAACCCACTCCTGGGGGAAGGATACTGCAAAATCTCCATTCCCTCCCCACTCCAGGTGAAGGTTACTGCAAAATCCCCATTTCCTTCTGATCACCTGGGACTCAGGAGGCAGAGAATACATGGGGGTGGGACCAGCCAGAGGTGGTATTTGCCAGTTCTCTGAACTACTCAAAATTTCCGTTACTGGTTCTCCAGAACTGGTCAGACTTGCTGAATACCCCCTCTGAAGCACTCCCAAGAATTTAAAAGAGGAAACCCTCTCCACTCACCCCCCCCCCCTTGATATACAATGGGGCAGGTTCCTCTCTGTGCTTCCGGAAATCCAGCATCACCTCCTTTGTCTTTCTAGTATTTAAATGTAGGTTGTTTTTTGAACACCATGTGGATACCTTCTATTCCCTTCAAAGGAAATTTGGCCCTTTGCTTTTCGATATGAAAACTGCCACACGGTTTAAGTGGGAGACTTAAAAAATGGTCGGAAGCTTCATCTGCTCCATGGACAATGGAGTGCCCATTCCTGCACCAAGAAGGTGAATATCAAAAGCAACCCATGGAGATCAGAGCATGCCCAGAGATCATAAAATAATAACTCCTCACAGCAACGGTGAGATAGTATCTTACATATGGCATTTGTGTTATTAAATTGTCACTCCTCCTCCTTCACTCAGTTTGCTCACATTTATGTGCTGGCAGCCCATGATTTGGGGTGATGAGGACAGCCAGCCAATTATTCTGATCTTAGTCCTCCCAGTTGCTGCTAAGGAGGCAACAGCTTAGTCCTCTCCCTCCCTGTTCCTGTCATTGCAAAGAGAATCAGGGGGCCATAGCAAATCCCTCACCCATTCCTGTCTCTTTTTTTCATCTCTCTGTGTAGTTTCAGGGAGTGAAACAGTTCAGAGACATAGCACTAGATGGGCCCCATTTTCACATATCTTTCTTGTACTTCATCTCTGCTCTAGATGTTGGATAAGTGTCTTAACCCTGGATGAGTCATTTGCAGGGCAGGGTGAGGAGGAGGAACATTCAAGTCCAAGCAAAGCTAAATCTCTTTGGTGCTCATTGGCTGGGTCTAAATAGTTGTGTTTGGAGGTCCCTGCGACACACTAGTTTAGATCTTCTACCCAATATTCACTTCAACTTATCCGAGACATAGATTCTCAGACTGATTTGCTTCTAAGTGAAGCTGGTGGCTGTTGAGCTTCAAATAGACCTTTGAGTGAAGACAGTGCCAAAGGCGCTTGAGAAACTAGCTTTAAGGAAAGCAAGTGTGTTTACAACAAGGGGAACATACAAAAACATAGCATGCTGTGAAGAACTTTGGGTTACTACCCAGGGAGGTTTGGACCTTTCATCTGAAGCGCTCGGCACCTTTCTCACTTACAGAAAGACTTTGAAATTTGGCAGGAACTTGAGTGGTAAGGTCACAGAAGTGTTTTCTTCAGGACCTCATGAAAGCTATATCCATTTAGCTGAGTTATGATCTGTTGAGCACATATATGGATTATTTGACTTGGTCAGCTGATGCTCAAAGAAACTGATTTCAGTGTTTCTTATGTCTGTTAGCAGAAGGCTGACAAATGAGTTTTCACCACTATTAATAATCTATAAGGGTTAATAATGCTTGCCAAGAGTCTTTTTTTCCAAGAACATATTTAATTTTATATGTTAAAAGCTTTAAATAACAAGCCGAAATTAAAGGAAAATGTTAGAATATGAAATTTAACTTTCTTTAAAATATATATATATATATAGTATATTGTTATTTGATTTCCTTAAAGATAACCCACCTACCAACTTGTACCAGTAGTGGTTTGCCAGCCTGCGAAGTGAGAGAGTGCATGCAAAACTGAATCGGCAGTAATGCCAGCAGCAACGCATCCCTGAAGATAACCAAAAGAAAAAAATAAATCCCATATTTTTTGGATTATAAGACGCACCTTTTTTCTTCAAAAAAGGGGCTGAAAATCTGGGTGCGTCTTATACATCAAATACAGCATTATTTTTGTTTCCCAAAGCCCCACCCCTTCACAAAATGGCCATGCATACCCTTATGGAGGCTTTCAGAGAGCTGGGAGCTGGGGAGGGCAGAAATGAGTTAAAAAATGGGCCATTTTTGCCCCCCAGCCCCCAGCAACACTCTATAAGCCTCCATAAGGTATGCATGCAATTTTTCGACAGAAAACGGGCCCATTTTTGCAAAAAACGGGCTGTATTTGCTCATTTTTGCCCCCCCCAGGAACACTCTGCAAGCCCCCCCCAAGGCTATTCAAAGTTCTTTAGTTAGAGTGATTGCTGAGAATTGCATTGATCAAGTGCTGTGCCAGCAGAAATAAGTCTTAGGTGCTGCAGGTTGTCAGCGATTTCCTTCTCCAGGAAGGATAAATACACCTGGAAACACCTACCTACCTACCTACCTACCTACCTACCTACCTACCTACCTACCTACTTACTCTCTCTCTCTCCCTACCTACCTACTGTATTTCTTTCTCTCTCTCTCTCCCTCCCTCTATCCCTCTATCTACCTACCTACTCTCTCTCTCTCCCTACCTACCTACTGTATTTCTCTCTATCTCCCTCTATCTACTTACCTACTTTTTTTTTTAAAAAAAATGCCTCTTCAAAACCTTGGTGTGTCTTATACTCCGGTGCATCTTATACTCCGAAAAATATGGTAAATAAAAATAAACTTTGGTTGATAAGCATGTGAGAGCTTCCAGACATCAGCTACAAAAATCAAAATGGCCTGTAAGTGCGGTAGCGGCAAAACATATCTTCTGAATTTTGTCATTTAATGGTTGCCACATTTTTGCAGGCTAAATCTTACATTCCTTAGTATGTGTCCTGTATATGCATGCAAATATGTATGTGTAGAAATATGTGTAGACTCCAGTAGAATTTCTCCCACCTGGAAAAGCTTAAGGTTTTTGCAGATAGTGATATATTCTTGAGGATTTTCAGACTCAAATCATAGAAAGTTGCCAATGCCAAGTCAGGTGACAGGACCATCTATTCTCAGCCAAATTACCTAATACAACCATCTATTATCTCTGGAGTCTATTACCTACTAAATCTTAGCATCCTCCAGATGTGGCAATTTTAGAACTCTCACAATTCTTAGCTAGCTCTCTACAGTCCCAAAAGGTTTCTCGCTCCAGCTAAGCTGATATCCATTGACTGGCATACAAAGCAAACTATGCAGACCCATCCCCTCCGTTAGGAATTATTAGATATTTGAATTGGTCCAGCTCCTTTTGTGTTTCCCATTCTGGCAAGAATTGTAGGCACTCCAATTTCTCAATCTGCTTGCAGGCTGACTGGGCTTTTGAGAGATTGGTTGCTAACTCTTTAACGGCAGGTACAGTTTCTCATACAGAGTTGGGAAAAAATGACATAGGGTGAATTTCCCACTTCTGAGCAATCATTAAAGAAAGGAGAACCTTATATCCCTTGAAGGTTAAGTTTGTATCTGCAAACCCCCTCACGCCCATCCAAAACAAACCAGCAGCAGAATTCTTATTCATAACTGCAGGATGGTTTTCTTTTCTGGTTAGTTCAGCTGCAGGGCTTCAGTGGTGGGGCGGCAGATAGATGAAGGGCTGTACTTCAAGTAGCATATTTCCTTCTTCCTGTTCTTTGAAACAGGCCCCTCCCAAGTTGGCAGTTTTGCAAGATTCATAGCAGCTCTGCCAACTGGAAAGGGCTCCGTTTCACATTTTCAGCAATTAGAGATCTGATGTTCACTTCAGTGACGCTATGCAGAAATAACTTTGGAGACTGAACCCTTTTTCTGTAGCCAACCCTGAAGTGAAGCAGTGATTAGTGACTTCAGTTACTCCAGACCTGACAACCAGGTGATATCTTGGAAATGAATGATTACAGACAAAGATTTAGAAATCTGAGCAATTGCTTAAAACCTATGATTTGATGAATATATTTATACATGAATGTTGGCTCTTTAGCCCAGCAACATTCCTTTGACCCCAATGAATTCTAAACCATCATGTGGTCTTTGGGGTTATTTGGCAAGTATGGTTGATATTTTAAGACATCGCAGCTGTTTATCAAAAATCTCTCATGTGTTTCCTTGCACTTGAAACAGTTTTAGGCTTTGAACCAAATCTGAAGTGGAAAATTGCAGTGCAAGCATTTTTATCTGACTTGGTTGAGATATCCAAAAACTTTTGGTAAACTCACAACTCTACCTAACACATCTCTGATACACTTGGATCCAATACTATACACAAGCATATGGATTTTCTTGTTCTTGATCCAAAATTACTTTCCTCGAAGTTCTCAAAGGCTAGAATTACTCACTGAGAATAGAAATCAGAAAAAAAAGCCCAAGAATAAAACTTATAGGGCAGGGCAAAGTGACGAGAGAATGAAACATGACAGGTTGTGCCAGCTCATTTCAGAATTATTCAAGCATTTCTTGATTTTATGTGCAGAATTATATTCACACAGGACACCCACGATGCCTCACCAACTTATATATGTGCAGCCAAAGTAATGTTTGCAAAAACATTGAGATGCTGTTAGTCACCTCCACATGAAATTCCACATTTGTTTGTAACTGTGCAATGGAAATGCAAAAAATATGCAAGCCTCTTTGTCTAACTATACCTAAAACATCATTTGAAAGTACATTTTCTCTGTATGGTCTGAGCTTTGTCCTCTGGCTGGTTGCTTTTCTTATTCACTGATAGCTTTCAAAGCCTACACCTCAATAAAGGATCAGAAAACAAGACCTGATATACTGTATATCACTGAATGTCAACAAGTGTATTAGATATTGCAATGTATTGGCTTTTCTCTGGGTAGAACTCCCCATAATTCCTGGTTTTGAGATATACTCACCACCACCGTAGGAACCCAAAGCATCTATTCCTGTGTACGATGGCTTAGATTCGCTCTGATGAGGCACTTTGTATTATAGAGATTCACAGTTCTTGCTGAGACAAATAGATTATGTGATTTGGCTTGATTAAGCCAAACAGAGCCTTCACTAGACTTATACGTGCCACACAATCTTCTTTCAGCTACTAGAATTTGTCAGTTTGTTGAAGCACACATACAGAAAGCACACACAGGTAACTGATTCAGCAGGATTCATTAACTTCTCTTTATATACAGTATAATATAGCACATTAAGTTAGTATACAATACCCAAACAGGTTTTTCCAATGTGGTAGCAAATACAAGCAAACACAGGCAGGGGAGAGAACAGTTTCAGTTTCAGTTTCAATTCAGAGCAGTAGACTAGCTTAGAGCTCAGCATAGACTGCAGGTTAGTACAGAAGTTAAGCTAAGCCATGCCCAGGCTCCTAGCTGTCTCCAGCAAATACTGTTTCAGTTTCCAAATAGCCCTCATTGATTGACTTAGTTGCTATGCCTATTCATTGGCTGACCTTGTTACCATGTCTCTTCCAGGCTGAACCCTACATTGACAGAATTCTAAGAGGAGGTGTCATGGCTCCTTCACTTAATAACCAAGAAAGAAACCACTCAACTCCATTTTGCAGAATTAAGAGTACTTTTACTGATTATAAGTAATGAGAAGCTAAGCAAAGCTGGATCTGAGCAAAAGTGTGCGTAAGCATTAGATATCAATACATGATTCATTCCCCTCCCCTTGGTACCCCAGTCCATAGTCCAATCGTATATCTCCACAGCTGTCAGGTGGGAGACATCTTCAAAAATCATCATCAGGTTGGTATGCCGGACAGTTGGCCTTGGTTGGAAACTCCCCTCCTTCCACATGCGCAAACTAATGGTGTGAACAACTCCCAATTAACAGTCCTCCTGTACATATTATTTCCCTCACCCAAATACCATGCCCTCCCTCCCCGTCTCAATGGCAGCCGAAAAGCAAGCAGCAAAACAGAGGCTGACAGGGGGTATCATAAAAGACACAACAAAATGATGTGGCTGGTTCCCCTATTCAAAATGAAGAAAACCCCTTGCTTCACAAAGCAGTTTCTGGAGTGCTTGATTTGCACTTCCCATCAAACCCAAGTGCTCTCCAAGATTTGCTCCACAGCAGCCTATTGGCCTCCCAGCTTCAGCGGTCCTTGGAGGAAGCCAGTTACCTTGACCCATTCCAGTCCGGCTTCAGGCCTGGTTACAGCACAGAAACCGCTTTGGTCGCATTGACCGATGATCTCTGGAGAGCCAGGGATGGAGGCCATGCCTCCATCTTGGTTCTCCTTGACCTCTCGGCGGCTTTCGATACCATCGATCATGGTATCCTTCTGCGACGACTGCGGGAGGTGGGAGTGGGAGGCACTGTTCTGCAGTGGTTCTCCTCCTACCTCTCGGACAGGTCGCAGTCAGTGTTGGTTGGGGGGCAGAGATCGACCCCTAGGCCCCTAACATATGGGGTGCCGCAGGGGTCGGTCCTGTCCCCCCTACTATTTAACATCTACATGAAACCGCTGGGCGAGATGGGATAAGATACCACCAATATGCGGACGATACGCAGTTGTATCTGTCCGCCCCGTGCCAACTCAATGAAGCGGTGGACGTGATGAACCGGGGTCTCGAAGCCGTTAGGGACTGGATGAGGGCTAACAAGCTTGTACTCAACCCGGAAAAGACCGAGTGGCTGTTGTGTTTTCCTCCCAATAATTTGGCCAGTGTTCCATCACTCAGGCTGGGGGGCCAAATATTATACCCCTCAGACAGGGTTCACAACTTGGGAGTCCTTCTGGACCCACAGCTGACCTTTGATTACCATCTGTCGGCTGTGACCAGGGGGGCATTTGCCCAGGTTCACCTGGTGCGCCAGTTGCGACCCTACCTGAACCGGGAGGCTCTCACAACAGTCACTCGTGCCCTTGTGACCTCTAGGCTGGAATACTGCAACATGCTCTACATGGGGCTGCCCTTGAAGAGCATCCGGCGACTTCAGCTAGTCCAGAATGCGGCCGCGCGAGTGATTGTGGGTGCACCTCGGTTCGCCCACATAACACCTATCCTCCGCGAGCTGCGCTGGCTACCTGTTGATCTCCGGGTGCGCTTCAAGGTGCTACTTACCACCCATAAAGCCCTTCATGGTCGTGGATCTGGGTACTTGAGAGACCGCCTCCTGCCAATTACCTCCTCGCGACCTATCAGATCTCACAGATTGGGCCTCCTCTGAGTTCCATCTGCCAGTCAGTGTCGACTGGCAACTACGTGGAGGAGAGCCTTTTCAGTAGTAGCTCCGACCCTTTGGAACGATCTCCCCGTGGAGATTCGTACCCTCACCACCCTCCAGACCTTCCGCACAGCCCTCAAGATCTGGCTATCCCGTCAGGCCTGGGGTTAAAGATTATAATCCGTCCCCGCCCGAATGATGAATGTTGCTCTATTTTTTTTATTATGTATTGTTCTATACGTCATTGTATGTATCCCCTCCTACATAAGTTGTAAGCCGCCCTGAGTCCCCTCAGGGAAAAGGGCGGCCTATAAATAAACTTATACTACTATACTACTATACTACTATTCAAGAGTAGACATTGTTAGGCCACACCAGTAAATCAACTGATCAATATCAGGGATGGTTCTAGCGTTATCCCTAAAGCAGCATTCTCTTTGGACACTACCCTGAGATGAACAATGAATTAGGTCCAAGTCCACTTGCTGCTCTCCTAACTTTCCACCTATAAGACTTGCTTCACTGTGCTCAAATTCAGTAGTCTTTCAGAGTGGCTAGCCACAGAACACCATGGAAATCCTCAGAGCAATACCTAGTGAACTGGTTGTGGTGTATTTGAGTGGTGTTAGATGTGTATGCTTGGAGGATTTAGATGAACTCTGGTCATTCTTTTCAAAAATCTTTCTAAACCTTTATTGTTTCCATTGCTCTTCTTATGCTTGTGTTGCCTTTGTTATTTTACCTCTTTCATTGTTCTGTTTACAGGACTTTATCTTTCCTTTCCTTTCTTATTATTACCACTCTAACAGGAATCAATTAAAGGGTAGTAAAATAAATAAATAAACACCCTTCCTTTTTTTGAAGAAGAAATTAATTTTCATCTATCTAATTAATGTTGTGAGAAGAAATATAGTATTTCCGTTTAAAAGAGGCAGAAGAAACATAACCTTTCGGTGAACCCCTCAGCCTTATTTGAATCATAATTTAAAACCTCTTAGCCAAGAGGCTTTTTTGCACAAGACTGATGTCTACGAATTCTGTCTGCAGGTATTCATAGATTCATTCAAAATCTCTCTGCCTTATGGGATTTTCAGCCCCAAAGACATGCCTTCTATTTTGATTTGATTTTTTAAAATATTCCACATTAGTGGGCTTCTGTGGTCAACTGGGGACAACAAGTTTGGCTCTTGGAGCTGCTTTTCTGGTTTACTGTCTAATTGCTAGGGAAATGCACAGAGAGGATAGTAAAAAAGGCCAGAGAAAGTGAAGGAGGACAGAAAGAGAATTATTTATAATGATGCTGTATGGTATTTGGCCATTTGCTACCATAGGTCTATAGATTTGGAAGGGGAACTGCAGTGATCAAAATTTTATCTGAGTTAATCTCTGCTCATCTTCCTCAATAAGTAAATTTAAGGAAATGAAGGTATGAACAAGTAGAAACAAATTACCTACCCATTTATTTTCAGACTAACCTAATCTTAACCCAAAGTTCCATAGCAGCTGGTAGTTTATTGCACACACCAGATGCCAAAATCTATCTAAGAAATTGAGTTCAGCTTATTTGTGATTATATACATTATTGAATATTTTTTTAAATACTCATATTGCCTGTATATACTTGTGGATCAAGCCCATCCATGGATAAGCAAAAATTGTCAAAACGTCATGAAAAATGTGGGTTGGCTTACCTGCAAATGGGCTCACTTAACACCATACATTTTTGGCTCAATTGTGGTTGTACGTCGAGGATTGTGTTTTAAAACTGTAAGTAAATTTTTCACAGTAGTACCTGACAACTAAATCTGTTATGTAATATTTTGATTAGCAATAACAATCTTTGTTTTGGGGTTTTCAGAAAGAAAAATGACAATTTAGTGCAAGCAACTAATTGGGACCACAGATCATATGAAAGGAGTTAAAACGGTTCCCTCCTAGCTGGAGGCTAACAAAAACTGTCTCTAGTGCAGCAATTAAACCATTTTCTCTCTGTTTTTAATTTGATTTATATGAATGTTAGTTATGGTTTGTTAACTGTCACACAGGGAGATGTTTAGCTCCAGGGTGATTAATAAAACTTAGAAGTAAATAAAAAAGTTTAAACTGGAGAAGATGAAACCCACTCACTGATGCAAATGGAAATTTTCTTATAAAGTTAATTACAAACTTGCTATCGAGTTATCAGGAAAACACTGGAAAAGGGAACATTTAAACTTTCCTTCTTGTTTGCTGTTGTTCCAATGAGAACAGTTCAGCACCAATGAATTTAGTATTAATTAAACTCAGCTAGGGTTTATAAGCATCCAAAATAAAATCTAATTTGACTCCAGAGCTCAAATATCAGGATTTTCCTTGCAGTTGTCTGAACATTACTTATACTGTATCTATAACAAACATACAGAAATGGGTGTAAGAAGTTGATAAAATGTTAGTCATATATTTATTAACTTTGTGAACGATAGCAGATTGTCTCTAGGAGTTGGTCAGACTATTTGGATACATGTTTTTTTTAATCTGGAGGTTCTTTAGGAAAAGTGGTCTTGAATTTTCAAAAGTTTACAGAGTTGTGAGACTGCCAGGAAAGGAAGATCTCTCCAAGTGATGTCTGCTGCTCCAGAGTTCAAATTTTGTTGGCAGTTTTATAGGCAACTACTCTCTTTAAAGCAATGCATGTGGGTGATGTCATGAATATGCCACATAGTATATGGTGTCCTCTGGTGACAATTGATGTATAGCTTTCTTCTCTCATAAAAATCCAATATCTGGCCAAACAAAGCCCAGCTGGAGTTGTGAAATTGGTAACTAGAAAATACTCTGCGTTGCAGGATGAATGTAGGCCAGTGTTTCCCAACCTTGTCAGTTTTAAGCTGAGTGGGCTTCAACTCCCAGAGTTCTCCAGCCAGCAAGGGAATTTGCTGAGAGCTTAGCTTCAAAATGTAGTTTACTAGTAGTGCAGAATCACAAAAACCAAGTTCATTTAGTATTTGTATTAAGGTGTGCGTTCCAGTATGTTATAAATGTATGAAGCATTTGAATTGACTGCCGAGTTTTGAACATTCTGTTAATCCATCAGGGGTTATTTCCTTTAATCACCAACTACTTGACTTGCCTAAATAGAGGGTGTATCCCAGTGATGGGATTCAAAAAATTTTACTACCGGTTTTGTGGGCATGGCTGGGTGGGCATGGCAGGGAAAGGATACTGTAAAATCTCCATTCCCTTCCCACTCCAGGGGAAGATTACTGCAAAATCTCCATTCCTTCCCAATCAGCTGGGACTTGGAAGGCAGAGAATAGATGGTGGAAGGGCCAATCAGAGGTGGTATTTACCAGTTCCAGAACTACTCAAAATTTCTGCAACCAGTTCTCCAGAATTGGTCAGAACCTGCTGAATACCACCTCTGGTGCATCCACAGATTTGCAAACTACAAGTAGGGTGATGCCCAATAGGTGTTTCTAAAGGACAACTAGGTATAACATGATAGCAGTATTCCAGTAGTGGAGGCACAAAGAAGTGGGGGGGGGGGGGTATTTTCCAAAAGCACCAGAAGGAAAGGCAAAAAACAGTGGATGGAAACTAATCAAAGAGAGAAGCAATCTGGAATTAAGAAGAAACTTCATAATAGTGAGGACAATTAACTACTGGAACCGATTGCCTTCAGAAGTTGTAGGGGTTTCATCACTGGAGATTTTTAAGAAGAGACTGGACAGCCACCTATCTGAAATGGTATAGGGTCTCCTGCTTGAGAAGGGGATTGGACTAGAAGACCCTCAAGATCCCTTCCAGCTCTATTCTGATTGATCGGATAGGTTCTTCTGAAACAATCTTTTTTTCATCTTCAGTCAATTGTGGTGGCAACCTAAATTTTTCCCTAGCTGATCCTATATGTGGTATTTTTCAAGTTCCGGCATAAATCTTGGCATACAAATGATCTAAGATGCTTCACTCACAATATTGGTGATGATATGGTCAGTGGCTAACATATCACAAGCTTCTGTTGAGTGGTTGAGATTTCTGTGTGCTGACTCTCTCTACTCAGTTAGTGAGCACAACCTTCACAGCCATTTTGCCTTTGGCTGCAGGAAAAACCAGCAACCAACTCTGCACTGACATCTGCCCTTGTAATGCCAGGCCTGAGATTTACCAAGTATAGACAGACATTATACAGGTTCTTTTTTAAAATTGATTTTGTATTTATTACATTTCTTTGTGCTTATTAAACATAGTGTTGTCTAGGTATTTAATTTCCTTAACAATTTTTGATTATATACTCAATCTCCACCCTTTTTTTTCCAACCACTGGTAAAATAGATTCCATGTTTGATAGTATTCTGTGTCTTCTTTCTGATTAATTTCCAATGTCAGTCTATCCATTTCTGCACATTCTAGTATCTTCTTAATTATCTCTTCATCTCGCAGTGTTTCTTCATTTTTTTAATGTTGTGCGAATATGATCCTTGCTGTTGTTACAACATGTAGTGTTAAATACATATTTTTCTTATCTAATTTTTCTGATATTATAACTAATAAAAACAATTCAGGTTTAAAATCTATAAGTTATACAGGTTCTTTATATTCACTGGGTGGTTGGAAGATGACTAGATTTATTGC
Organism: Thamnophis elegans; assembly: GCF_009769535.1. Classification (NCBI taxonomy): domain Eukaryota; kingdom Metazoa; phylum Chordata; class Lepidosauria; order Squamata; family Natricidae; genus Thamnophis; species Thamnophis elegans. The sequence continues at coordinate 31,054,707 of NC_045545.1, read as the reverse complement.
TAAATAAATGTTAAAAGGCCAATAGACATGTTTGGAAAAAAATCAGTCTAAAATGAGAAATATGATGTTAAAAGTTGCCTGCTGCTTCTAACAACAGAGGGTTTTGGATGATGACACTTCCTACTGTTGTCACTATTTTGTGTATGCTAACACTATTGTACCTACTCCACTTCTGGATGCTGCTGATGCTGGCAGCCACCAATTCTATGTCCCTCACAGCACAGTTTCACTGGAGTGAAATTAAGCACATTCATAAAATGTTTGTACTTGGTTTTAATTAATTTTATAGTTGTTTGCTGGCCAGAGTCATTTGTTTGAGATGGGTGGTTATAGAAATTGAGTAAATAAAATAAACAAAGCACACTTGCTCACATGCATGAAGGAAAATGTGTTTACAGTTGGGAAAAAATAATAGGTAATTAAAGTTGTTATCAAATGGCTTTTCTGACTTGCAGGAACATTGAACAGAACCCATCCCATTCGTCCATGATTTGCTAAAGACCCCAGTTCTCCATGATTAAAACTATATTATGAAACATAAATTCAGTTTGAGCAGAAAGGTCATTTTACAGAAAGTTTGATGAATCCTCATAGCACATAAAAGCAACCACTGGACTTGCAGGTATTTATTTCAAAACAGGAATCCATTGCTTATGAAAGGCAAATTGAGTCAAGGTCAAGTACGTCAATCAGAGCTACTTGGTAGTCGAACAGATCCAGTCAAATAATACACCAACGGACATCTCTGAACATACAGAGCAGAAAAAAATAATCAAAATAATATGTATGGCAAACTGGGGTCATATAAATATTGTGGCCAAGAAAAAGCAAGCGGATGCATGTGATTATAGGAAGGTATTCACAGAATGAGCCAGTAACAGTCAATCACTTCTGTTCTACAAAATAAACCAGAGAAGGAAACTAGAGGTTTTTTAAATGTACAAAATAGTACAAAATTGTAGAAGGAAAAGTTGCAAAGAATCTTTCAGTCATTTCCCAGAATAGCTTCCATGTAGATGTCAGGCTTTTATCTGCTTTATATATATTTAATCCTTCAAAAAGTTACTGGGTAGTATTATAGAATGTAACTAGAGCACCCGTGCCCATTGGGTCATCATTTCAGAGATATTTCCTTGCCTAAACTGAGATATAGAATGATCACAAGTGGGCAAAAAAAGCAGTGGGGACAAACTTCTGGCTTTCTGCCAGCTTCCCCATTGCGTTTCCTTGTAGGAAGGTGGCAGAGAGAACTGGAAATGATGATCAAGTGACTGTGAATGACTTGGGTAGTGTGGCCGTACAGCAGCACTGAAGTGGGCCAAACTTTGCCCCACGAGAGTGATAGGTCCTAGATTTTGGATGCATTCTGTAAGTTAGTTCATTTGAAGAATGTTGGTACAAAAATAGTTGTCCTGGGATGCACCATTTCATGCAATTTAAGCTTACAAATACAAACAAGGGTTTTGATGGTATATAGCAGAGGTGGTATTCAGCAGGTTCTGACCAGTTCTGGAGAACCTGTAGTGAAAATATTGAGTAGTTCGCAGAACCAGTAAATACCACCTCTGCCCTGCCCTGCCCCCATCTATTCTCTGTTTCCCGAATCCCAGCTGATCGGGAGGAAATGGGGATTTTACAGTAACCTTCCCCTGGAGTGGGGTGGGAATGGAAATTTTACAATTTTCCTTCCCTGCCACGCCCACCAATCCATGCCCACAGAACCGGTAGTAAAAAAAAAATTGAATTCCACCATTGATATAAAGCTATGGAAAGCCCTTAAAAGGAGGAATAATAAGAGAAGTTCAGTTGGTTAACTATATTGGTTCAGTAGTCAGTTTCCTAGAAGGTCGATCTGTTGTTGATGTGATGTTGTACAACCCTGCATCTCTCTTTACTTTTTCTACTGGGGTTCTGTTCAACATGTAGTGAAAACCTTTTGGACAATTCACAAAGTGCAGTTTTGTCCACAGCTTCAGAAAGCCAGCCTATTTGTTTCTTAAAGAACTGCAAAGGTCCCATTGCAATGCAGTAAATTGGGATTAACTGCTATAAACAGCTTCAAAATAAGAAAAAAGTTTACTTTTTAAAAAAAATGAAATTTATTGCTACAAATAGTAATAGAGTTGATGATCAAAGGAAAAAAAATTAACTAGAGGGTAAGAATATATGTTCCCTTTAGACATCAAGGCTTCAGACGTTTGTGAAGTCTCTTAGAAGGTCTGGTTTCTATCTCTCAGTGCAAGGCTTTGTTTTTATCATTAAAACTGGCTTTCAGATAGGACTCACTTTGAACCTTAATTTGTCTTTATATTATTTCAAAATATTATTTATGTGTTTATAAATGTTGGCGGAGGTGCTCTTAGGTTGTCAGCATTTTGGAGGCTATTCATAATACAAGCACATCCAGATTAATGACAGATACCCTTTGATATTCTGTTTCCTCGTGTCTGCTAAATTTAGGGTGATTGTACAATATGCAAACAATCAAGCTACAAAATGGCAGCATGTATCAGTAGCATGCTCTGTTGCCTCACCTTTCAGCCACTGTATACCTCAAGAAAGGGACCCTTTGATGGCCTTTTGTGATAATATCTTGGAACCAATTGGCGACCCTATGAAGGATGTGGTCTATTCTTTTTGAAAAGGCCAAGGTTTCACATGTTTATTTTGGCTCCTCTCAATCAAAGCCTGCTGTGATTTCACTATACTTAAAATTAACAATCTGTGTTACACTCACTGCATTGAGTTACTCAGGTTTCCTCCTCCTTTCACCAAAATATTTGCTGGAGAAGTAGTAAAAGCAGGGAAGTAACCCGACTCTTTGCAGTTTGTAACCTACTCTATTACTGTGCTGATTGCAACAACAATGATCTGAGACCAATCTTTTTTTATGATAACCTGAAATCTTTATAAATTTTTCATTTTAATGGCTGAAGCCATATTTATGACTTTCGGTTTTTATGCTGCTATGACTAGTTGGAATCACGACAGACACTCAAAATAAGACTCCAGTAGTAGACGCATACATTAAAATACACAATTAACAACAAACATTAAATAAAGCATATTGTGTTTATGCATGGCTCAAAGCAATAAGTGAAAGTCCTTTTACGATCAGCACTTTCCTCATTTAGGCCATCAAGCAAGAAAACAGATTGTCTCTCCCCTGGTTGATGAAAGCCTTTAGGAATGTGACGACCAGGTGGGTTCAGGCAGTAAAAGATTCTGGAGGGAAATTTCCAGGATCTTTTAATGAAGTCCTAATTCACCCCCCTCCTTAAAAAAAATATCTTTCATCCTGGAATTGGACAACTTGCTGCTGTCAATTCTCCATGGCCAAATTGCTACCAAAAACTCACCACGTCCAAGTCGCTGCAGGACCACTCGCCATGGTCAATTCTCCACAAGATAACTCGCTTCAGGACAATTCAACTATTTAATTTTAATCATTTAAAATAGTTTAAAAATATTTTAATTTTTGTCATTCACATTTCATTTTGTCCTTTTGGCATCCTTTTTTTAATGATCCAATTCCACTATTTTTTTTATATATTACTGTAATTCTTGTCCCGTGGTGAGTTTTTCCATGACAAGTTGGCCATGGTGACCTGTCCCAGAGTGGCTTGGCTGTGGCAAATTGGCTGCAGTGAGTTGGCTCTGGTGAGTTGTCATAGACCCCTTTCATCCCACCTGTCTGGATAATTTTAAGCTGCCCAGAGTCTCTTCGACAAGATGATGAGCATATGAGTTTGGTAAAGAAATAAATAATGCTCTCCCCCCGCCCCCAAATTGCCATTAATCTTAATCTGAAAGAGAAGCAGAATCTGGTGGTATCATTCATTCTTGCTCCATCAGCAGCTACTTCTGAGAACAACCCAGTGTCAACTGATGGTTGAAATCTAGTGTGAGGTATGAGAAGTCTGGAAATATTATAAGCAATGCTCCCCTCTGAAGTCTTAAAACTACTTTTTTTTGTATTTTTACCATAGATACATTACGTTACTTTGTCTTTCAGACATAATATTTATAACCATAGACACCAAGCAACTGTAGTGCTTTACTCACCCAAGAGGATTAATTAATATCAGCTACCTTTAGTTTAAAGGTTCACTTCATATCACAACTGCTACGTTGTCCTGCCCTGTTAAATTTTTGAATCTGTCCCTAAGTGGACAGAAAATCAGTAATGTATTTCAAATGTAAAGAGGGATTGTTGCAAGTGTGTGTACCTACAGGAGAACAGGATGATGTTTCTTCTCAAGCAAACAAATCCTGGCAAAATAATGTGTATAGTTGCAGTATGTTTCAAATGCTTTAGTTTATTTACTGTGAGCAATTTCATCCAGAATCATGGATTTCACATTCAGCTTTTTTGTAAACCACTGTCAGCCCTTATGGAGTTGGTGACATGGAAGTGCTGTAAATAGTGAATGAATTCACTTTAGATAGATTAGATTAATTAGATTAGATTTTCAGAGACTAAACATACTTAACAAAGTGAATATAATTATAAGAAAAATAGAGGGGAATCATAGGGAACATGCAGAACCTGAACAATGAATTGCAATAAGTATACAATATCATATGACACATAATATTTATAGATAGATATAGTTCAGATTGCAAGACTATATTGTAAAAGCCAACAACAACTCTTGGCAACAAAGAAAAATTTGGCTAGCCTTCCCCAATTTTTTTGAGGGGAACAAATCATAAGATATACATTAAACCCATCCAATCTTATTTTTAAATGTATATTTTCATGATTTATTTTACATAAATTCATCCTAGATTTTTTTTTAAAAAAATATATAACTTAATTCATTATGTCCTAGTGTTGGTCACTCATGTCTTCATTGCCACTTAACCAGACTAATTAAGGTAGCATGTTGTACATGGCACCCCCTTTGGAAATGGAAGCTGGTGGAGATAGTGGCAGCTAGATTACTGGCAAGGAATATTGAAAGCGACTTGTCTGGAATGATATAGTGTCTCTTGCTTGGGCGGTGGGTTGAACTAGAAGACCTCCAAGATCCCTTCCAACTCTGTAATTCTGTTTCTGTTTCTGAAAGAGTATCCCAACATCAGAGTATACCGTGTTTCCCCGAAAATACGACAGGGTCTTATTTTCTTTTTACTTACAAAATATGGCCTTGGGCTTATTATAGGGAAGGGCTTATTGTTTTGGGGTTGCCGGGCGGCTGCTCCCTTGCGAACTGGCTCCCAAAGAGCCGGGCACAGCCTCAGAGGCAAAGCAGCTATGAGGTGACCAAGCTCACGAGCAACCACCTGGCAAACCCCTCTCCAGCCAGGCAGAGCACCATTCATTGACCTAGGGGGTATCCCTAAGGTGCCAAGCCACGTGGTGCTCTGCCTGCTCCCCAGCTCCCGTGGCTTGGCACATTAGGGATACCTTCTAGGTCAGTGCATGGAGCTCTGCTGGGCTGGATAAGGGGGTTGCGTGAGTGCCTGTTCCGCCCCCAGCAAGCATGCCTCCTAGCGTCAACATGTCCGGGTCCAGGTCTCCCTGCAGCAGCAACCACCGTGCTCTGAGAATAATGTCTTCTCTGGTTCCAAACTCCCAAACTCGGCTGCCAAGTCTTCCAGCAGCGGCTGCTCTGGGAGTGCGCTCTATTGTTGTGGGCTGGCTGCTGGAAGACTCTGTCTGGAAGACTCTCTTACAGAGTCTTCCAGCAGCTAGCCCACAACCATAGAGTGCACTCCCAGAGCAGCCGCTGCTGAAAGACTCGGCAGTCGAGTTTGGGAGTTTGGAACCAGAGAAGACATTGTACTCAGAGTGCGGTGGCGGCAGCGGCTGCTGCAGGGAGAGCTGGGCAACTCCCCCCTCCAGTCAGGCAGAATGCCACCCCCCAACCTAGCAGTATTTCAAAGGCGGCAAAAAATGTGAGTGCCTTTCTCCCACCCGGCTCCTGCGGCTTGGCGCCTTCAGGATACCGCTATGTCGGTGAGCAGTGCACTGCTTGGCTGGAGGCAGGGGGGTTGTCCAGGGGGGTTATTTTCAGGGGTGGGCTTATATTTTTGCCCACGCGAAAAATGTGGCAAGGCTTTAGTTTCAGGACAGGTTGTATTTTCGGGGAAACACTGTAACACAAATTCTCAAGTTGCTCCATTGGTTATTGGAATAGACCTGGCCCCAATAAATGCTGGTTATTTCAGAATTGTTAAAGCCATATAGCTTTAAGACTGGAAAATATCTGAGAAGAAGAATTTGTCTATTTGGTCTAGATATTTACAGAGTTTCCCTTTTTGGGAAGGCCCAAGGGTCATGGACCAGGCAACAAGCCTTCTCAGTGATGACCCCTGTTCTTAGGAAGATCCTGTCCCCAGAAATATGGATGGCACATCTATATATCCCAATATCAGGGCTGTCAAACTCAAGGCCCATGAGCCGGATCTGACCTTCGGGGGGTGAAAATCCACCCCACAGGCTGGCCTGGAAATATCAAAGGACTGGCCCATGATCGCTAAACTGGCCATGTGCGTCCCCCGCACCATGTTTTTACCCTGCAGCACTCTACCAGCTGAGAACAGGCCAAAGATGGGCCAAAAATGGTCCGAAAATGGGCTGTAAAATGGGACGGAAAATGGGACAGAAAATGGGCTGAAACGGGTCAAAAACAGGCCAAAAATGGTCCATGCTGACCCTTTCGGACAGCAGAGTGCTGCAAAAGCCCCTGGAGGGCAAAAACAAGGTGCAGGGGGCCTCGCACGCAGACCCCCCCCAAGTCCTGTTTGGCCAGCTGGGTGCTGCAGGAGGCAATATTGGTAAGATTTTCTACTGAGCTATCAGCTAGTTACAAAATAAATTATGCTTAATAATAATAATTTTTTCTCATTTTTTATATTTCCTAGAAATTTAGGAAATATAAATTTATATTTCCTAAAAATAATTAGAACTTTATTGAAAATTGTGGCCAACATTTTGTAAAGTGCTCAACTTGCTATATTCTAGTTCCAAGAAAAAGTATTTTATTCTGAACAGCAAATAACTGGAACTAGATATTTTGAATCAGGAAATTAAACCTGGAAACATCTCTTTGTTCTAGACTCTTCTTATTTTCATCATACTAAAGCTTCATTCAGTAACATTCTTCGTAATACATTTATTAAATGCATCCAAGCCTAAGGTGACCAGATTTTCTGATTGGTAAAGAGGGACACCATTGACCGGGGGGGGGAGGGCTTGATTAAAATTTTTATATTTTGTCAAATATGACCCCAGGACACTGAAGCCATCATAAATATGAATCTGTTGCCAAACATCAAAATTTTGATCACGTGACCATGAGGATGCTGCAACGGTCGCTAAGTGTGAAAATGGTCGTTAAGTGTGAAAAATGGCCATCAGTCACTTTTTCCAATGCCATTGTAACTTTGGTCACTAAATGAACTGTTTGAAAGTTAAGGCTAGCTTGCATTATAATGCCTTATGCTAGCTTACATTTTCAAGAGAGAGAAGCTAAACTCCTTGTTAGAATTGAAATAGAAATGAATAGAGTAGAGTAGAGTAAAGTAGAATAGAATAGTTTATTAGCCAAGTGTGATTGGACACACAAGGAATTTGTCTTTGGTGAATATGCTCTCAGTGTACATAAAGAAAAATAAAATAGTAGGATAGTGGGATCCTTGCTGCACCAAGCTCAGAAAACAGCGATCCCACTATCTCCCCCACCTCCTCTTTCTGAAAGAGGAGGTGGGGTGGGGGATCCTTGCTCACCAAGCTCAGAAACCAGCGATCCCACTATCTCCCCTACCTCCTCTTTCTGAAAGAGGAGGTGGGGTGGGGGATCCTTGCTCACCAAGCTCAGAAACCAGCGATCCCACTATCTCCCCCACACCTCCTCTCTCTCCCTCTCGTTCTCTTTTTGGGGGGAAGGAGGAGAAAGGACAAAAAGGAGAAACAGGGAGAAATGGCTGCAGGGACAGCGGCGCCCGAGAGAAGTGGCAACCCCCCCTTCCGACGGCTGAGCCGCTTGGCCCAGGACTGAGCCTCCTCCTCGCTGCGTTGCCACCGCCAGAAAGCCGCCGCTCTCCCTGCAGAAAAACGGCACACGTCAGCACGTGCACACACAGGAGGGGAGGGAGCTTTGCTCCTCGTCGGGCGCTGTGAGCGATCTGAGCGGAGAGCGGGAAACCACTGCCCTCTAAAGGCCACATTGGGAACAACACTTCAGAGAAATAAAAACTTTTTTTTTAACGGCGTCCTTTTAAAAATTGTTCTCTTTCTTTTGGAAAATCAGGACTTTTTGAACACGCTGCGGGACACGGGACAAATTATTAAAAATCATGACTGTCCCACCAAAAGCGGGACATCTGGTCACATTATTCAAGCCCCATCAGAAAGAGCTGTCAATTAAATCCATATTTAAAATGGTTTCTTCTGACTGTTAAATTTTCAGTACACCTCAGATTTTTGGAGATTTTCATTTATATATTCCTGCTTTCAAATACTGAATTTTTATATTGGAGTACAAACACTCAAAGGAATTAATAGGTACAGATTGTCTTTTATCTTCAATTTAAATGGGCACTTACTGACAATGGGAATGTTACCACACTTAGTAATATTGGATTACTGCTTTTAGCTATAAAAATAAATACTATTTTTAAAGCAATGAGAATCTTATACTTTTGCAGACACAGTTTTCCCTCTTTCCTTCTCTCTCTCCCTCCCTCCATCAAATACTAATATTAGGTATCTCACAATGGCGCTAGTGGCAAAGTAATTATGATGTTCTGTTGAATTATATTTTCTGAATCTTTTTCAGAAATAAACATAGCTTTTGAAGAAAAATGCTCATTGGCTTGGACTTACTCTCTTACCAACTGCCATTATAACACAAATATATTTTGCAATAAATGTGTAATGCAAGATGCTATTGGGAAGCCTCTGAGTTTATAAAATTCAGAATGAAATGTAAATGTATGACCCAGGCAGCTTCATCATGGTTAATGATGGAGCAGTCACATCTATGTGAACTGTGATTTCTTTCTGTACACATCTGTTGTGTCCCCAGTGTATTGTAGACTACATTACAAGATAACCACAAATGACCATGACTAATGTGGAGGATATATCATCATGTCCTCTCCCAAGAGGGCAATTTCTTTGATTCAGGTTAGAGAAAATCTAAATGGGAAGAATGTGTAACTATCTCCGTTATATGGTCATGCTGCTTGAAGTCTATGGGTTTTAATCAGTTTAAAAAGAGTATCGAAAATAGACCTTATGATTTTGATTCCTTGTAATGATGGAAACCTCAACAAAGATGTTCAGTACTGCAAAATACTAACTTCAGTAAAAATAAAAAATAAAATGCACACAAAGGAATAATATAAGCCACAATATACATTTGCTTATAAGAAATGGGAAACCATCAACAATCGCTGTCACCTTGGATTTTTGGAACATTTCTGTGTTTTGTCTGTGTTTATTTTATTTATTTTTTTGTTAACACATCAAGAAAATTGGAAGGGCTTTAAATTCCATTGCAGTATATTTTGAATTGATAATGTATAGAATTGAACACCCAATTTTAAATATACATTCTACTAAGTGAAGAGCAATTCTAGAAATCAATTAGGTTGCATCTGGAGAATATACTTATACAAAATGCATGCTATAACTGAATAATTATGGCCCCTTTTAAAGAATGTGGAACTTCTCTATCTCTTGATGGAACCATTTGCAGCAGGAGTATTCCACCAAGGCAACCTTAAGACTTCTGGACTTCAACTCCCAGAATTCCCCAGCCAACCATCTTAAAGTTGCCAAAGGTTGGACACCCCTGATTTACAACTTCTGGGACCTTTCCTATGCCAGGTTTAATAAGTAGGGGACCTCTGGTTAAAATGGCACTGTAATCAGGTGGGCAATCCAAGCCAGCACTCTTAAAATTGTATTATTCTGATAACTTTTTCATTACTGCTGCAACCAGAATCAGTGATTATCTTCTGATTCATGAGCCAAGGTGGCGCAGTGGTTAAATGCAGCACTGCAGGCTACTGCTAGATCAGCAGTTCAGCGGTTCAAATCTCACCGGCTCAGGGTTGACTCAGCCTTCCATCCTTCCGAGGTGGGTAAAATGAGGACCCAGATTGTTGGGGGCAATATGCTGACTCTCTGTAAACCGCTTAGAGAGGGCTGAAAGCCCTATGAAGCGGTATATAAGTCTACTGCTATTGATTTGTTCTCAGAGAAGATCTGCTTGTTGCAGATAGCATGCAATAAAAAATTAGTTCTATTATGCATTGAATATGTAAGTTGTGTTAAGCACTGCTAAAGTGAAACTAACCTTTAGATGACCCCAGGGGTGAGCTTCAAAATTTTCAGCAAGGGGTTCTTGGCCCAGTTGCTGGGTGGACATAGGCAAGGTGGGAGTGCCTAGTCAGCCTTCTGCCATGGAAGGTTCTTTTTTTTTGCACTCCCTGGACTCTAGAGGCTTTCTTCAAGGCTCTGGGAGGGCAAAAACGGCCTCCCCAGGCTCTATAGGCCCTCTGAAGGCCAAAAATAGGCCTGTTTCTGGCCTTCCCAAACTCCTGGTAGGCCTGTTTTTCACCATCCCCAAGCCTCCGTGTGAGCCCTACATTTACCTGTATCCAAAACGGGCCGCATGAAGTTTCCTGGGAGGGAGGCATGGGTGGGCAGGGCCAGGCAGGGGTGGGATTAGGGGGTTCTCCAAATTGCACAGAATCTTAGCTAGAGGTTCTTCCGAACCCCTGCGAACCCCCTGCAGCCCAATCCTGGATGACCCTCACTGTTAGCTCTAACTGTTTTGGAGGGAAACTTAGAATATTAATATTTGGGCGGGTTTTTTCAAGTATTATGATTGGTTAAGGCCCTGTGGGTTCAGAGTATAAATTACAGGGATTTGCATGCAGTTCCTCAGTTCCAATTTTGAGTCAATAAATCAGTGGTGAAATGTAAAAATTTTTGCCACCCGTTCTCTGGGTGTGGCTTCATGGCTTAGTGGTGGTGGGGTCATGTGACTGGGTGGGCATGGCCAATAAAAAAATTCAAACATTTTTTACTACCTATTCGCCTGAAGCGGTGATAAAAAATACTTTAAGAAATGGGGGGGAAAAAGGTTCAGCTGTGCCATGAAATAGTGGGAACCTTTTTTTTCACTTTTTAAAGCATTTTTTTACTACTGGTTCGAGCGAATAGGTAGTTAAAAAATTCTTTAAAAAGTAGAAAAAAGGTTCCGATGATCTTGCGGCACAACTGATTGTCATGGAACCTTTCTCCTCCCCACCCACTTTTTAAAGCATTTTTTTCCTGCTGGTTCCGGCGAATAGGCAGGGAAAAAATGCTTTAAAAGCAGGAGGAAAAGCTTCTGACAATCACGTGGCTCACAGCTGATTTGCATGATCGTTGGAAGCTTCCCTCCCCCACTTTTTAAAACATTTGTTTCCTGCCTATTTGCCCAAACTGGCAGGAAAAAAAATGCTTTAAAAAGCGAAAAAGGTGATCACAGTTGAGCTGTGTGCTCCTCAGAAGCGGAACCAACAACAATCATTTCTACTGGTTCATGCAAACTGGTGCAAACCGGTAGCATTTTACCCCTGCAATAAATGCTGTTGTATCTATGCTGACCTGTTCTTGCCTACTGAAGCACACTACACAATAAGTTCCATAACACTTACACACCCCAAAACTAAGGTGGCAGCCAACTATCGCAGTTGACATGTGATAGGATTGCCAGAAGAGAAGAAGGAATTACGGAAACATCAATATATTCATCCTATTACTGATAGAGCTTTTTGTAATCCAGCCTTGTCTTTTCAGGCAGCTGGGAAGTCTTTGTTATTTACTGTGAAGTTTCTCAGACTTTCAGTGAAGGATGAAGCCTTAAAGAAAGCTTGATTTACTGGCATCACTGAATGAGGGAAAGAAGCAGCCTATTCCCACTTCATATTAAGGAGGCTCAACAACGTAGAAAGACATTTGGTGCAGTGAAAATCTGGCACAGGAAAGGAATGTACAATAGTTTATTAAGTACTCAGAATTTTTTTGGGTTCTCAGAGCTACAGGACAAACTCCAGAAATTCTTTCACAGTTCTGCAGAACAAACCTAACAACTTATTACTTAAATTTTCACTGAATGGTTTTGAATGGATTGAAAACTTTCAATCTTTGCTTGTGCCTGCTCTCAAGTTCAGGAGCCAGATTGTTTATCTTCTGCTTCTAATTAGGCTTTTGTTTGTTCTCTACAGATGACAGAGAGTGTTGGATGATTAACTGTAGTCTCTTTTGCTACTGTTACTACGCTTCCTTTCTATCCCCCTTCCCTTCCCTTCACCTCCTTGTTATTCCTCCTCTCATGCAGACTCATCGAGGGACCATCAGATTTAACAGGTCAAATAGCAGAATTATAGACTTTCTCCCTCCTCTCTGTTGGTTCCTAAAAATAATTAGCTGATTAAGGTATAGTGGGAGTATCAGAATATAATAGGCTCTGCAATAATTCTGTGCGTTGCAGAGCAGGAACACCAATTTCATATCTCCTTTAAAGTTTTTCCACTGGGGAGAACAATTTGATATGTTTCTATTAGATTTGTATATGTTGAAGATAGGCATGGAAATAGCTGTTCATCTTGCTTCTCATATTAATTTTAAACGCATATCGAGTTTTTTTGGGGGGGGTAACATAGACTTTTAAGAGGATAACTTCACTATCTGATTATAGATACATATTTTTATTTATGGTTGCCCATCTGAAATTGAAGCTTAAGCACAGGAAAAGTCTATGTATGGCTTATTGAATTCTTACCATCTTATTTAGCAGCAGTGGCCCTTTGAGGGATGTCTGCTTTTGTGTAAAAAGTAATATGTGTTTCTATGTATTTCTGTTTTGTTTTTATGTTGAATCCATACACTGGGAAATACACAGAAATCTGTTTCTGCTTTGCTCTATATCAAGTTCAACTGCGGCAACTTCAAGATTTGTGGACTTCAACTCCCAGAATTCTGCAGTCAACCATGTTGAACTCCATAAGTTTTAAAGTTGCCAAATTGAACATTTCTGTCTTACATCATATTATCATGAAGGATATGGGGAGGGTCTTAGATTAGAGAAGTCATCAACTAGTAGAAAAGTGCATGGAGGAAAAAAATTGGAATGTTTTTTCTATAGAACTCAAACTTTCTTCCCCATCATACCAAATTTGATTCCCTTCTGTTCAGTTTTCAGAAAGTTATCTTGAAGTCCCACGTTCTTCACATGTTATTTCTCTTGTACTGGAAATAAATTAAAAATGGCTACTGGTACTGCTTTCTTCTAGGAAACACATATTTTTGCAAGAAAAAGGTTGAGTGTGGGAATTATGGAAGTGATAATTTATATATTGCAATTTTGCTTAGGAACTGGATAAATGATTTAGGAACAAATAATTTCAACCAATAGCTACATCTCTCTATATCAGTTGGCAGCTAGATTTTGATCATGATCAGACCAAGGTTAATAATATATTGATAACCTGATACTAATTTATTAAGACATCAACTGGATTTTTAAATTATATCTTCTTGATTATAGATTAATTATGTTCCTTATAATCTGATACTAAAAATACCTGATTAGTGGCTGACAGACATGGGAGAAGCAGTATTTGCAGCTCCTGAATTTAATACCTACAGCGGCATATCTCTGCTCTTTATTAAAGCAGTCATGTCTCTCTTTCAGTATAAATAAGTAGCAGGGTGCTCCACTCACACCAATTCCAAAACACTTCCTTTTGAATCGATGCACAGCCTTATTTAACACTAAACTTAAGAGCACCTTTGGTATCTCAAGTAGGAAACTATTTCATGAGTAGTCCACAGACAGTAGCTTCAACACATTCTCAGCACCCACCACAAACCACTGAATCTCCAAGTGGGATTTACCAGACTGGAGGTCTGCAAACAGAGATGAATTTTTCCTGTTGCTACTGTAAATAGGCAGATGAGGTTACTAATTTATGGGGGGGGGGAATTGTATTGTATTGTATTTATTTGTCTTGTATGCCGCCCACTCCCGAAGGACTCCGGGCGGCTCACAATAGACAAGGGAAGGGGGAAGACTAGACAAAGACAACACTTTAAAAACAAAACCGCAACATTCACAATTTCCGCGGGGCTGGATGTTTCACAGGCCCCCGGCCTGCTGGAGCAGCCAGGACTTGGTGGCTTTGCGGAAAGCCAGGAGGGTCGAAAGGGTCCGGATCTCGACAGGGAGATCATTCCAGAGGGCTGGAGCTGCAACAGAGAAGGCTCTCCCCCGGGGGGTCGCCAGCCGACATTGGCTGGTGGATGGAATCCGAGGAGACGTAACCTGTGAGATCTGATCGGTCTATGGGAGGTAATCGGCAGGAGGTGGTCTCTCAGGTACCCAGGTCCGATGCCATGTAGGGCTTTATAGGTAGCGACCAGCACCTTGAAGCGGATTTGGAGACTAATGGGTAGCCAGTGCAGCTCATGGAGGATAGGTGTGACGTGGGTGTACCTGGGTGCACCCACAATCGCTCGCGCGGCTGCGTTCTGGACTACCTGAAGTCTTCGAACACTCTTCAGGGGCAACCCCATGTAGAGCACATTACAATAATACAGTCTTGAGGTCACAAGGGCGTGAGTGACTGTCTGAAGGGCCTCCCGATCCAGGTAGGGTCGCAATTGGTGCACCAGGTGAACCTGGGCAAAGGTCCCCCTGGTCACAGCCGACAAATGGTGTTCTAAAGTCAGCTGGGGATCCAGGAGGACTCCCAAATTGCGAACCCTCTCTGAGGGGCGTATAATTTCAAATCTGACTCAGATTTACTGGCCCTCCAGCGGCGCTCTAGGCGTCTCTTTTGGCGCTTCATCTCCTGGAGTTCCTCAGTAAACCAGGGAGCCCTCCTGGATCCGCTGCCTCGGAGAGGTCGCAAAGGCGCAATCTGGTTTAGAGCCCCCGCCGCCACTATATTCCAAGCAGCGACCAAGGACTCTACCGGATTGTGGACGATAGTGTCATGTATTTCTCCAAGCGCCGTCTGAAATCCCATAGGATCCATCAGGTGCCTGGGGCAGAACCACCTAATCGGTTCCCCCTCCCTACAGTGGGGGATTGGTTTCCGAAAGTCAAGCCTCAGTAGGAAGTGATCAGACCATGACAAGGGCAGGGTTGTAATGCCCTTCAACTCTAGATCACGTCTCCACTGCTCCGAAAGAAATACGAGGTCAAGTGTGTGCCCAGATGAATGAGTCGAACCCCGAATTACTTGGGCCAAGTCCATGGCTGTCATGGAAGCCATGAACTCCTGCGCCCTGTCAGAACGTTCGCCAACCTATTTGACACCTTTGTGTTTCCCTATTTTTGCTCCTGAATTGTTAAGAATATTGCATGAAGTAAATGTAACAATCCCTACCCATTTCTCAGTAAGACATTGCTTTGCCATGTTTGTTAGACACATCTCTCATTATGTGCTGAGCTCTGCTCTATTCATTGCTTAGCTTTTTCAGATTTTGACTAGTTTTGAACAGTAAACTAAATCCAGATGACCCAAGTTGTTCTGAATGATATGTATGTATGTATGTATGTATGTATGTATGTATGTATGTATGTATGTATCCATCCTTACAAACCTTAGAAAGATAAGAAATCCCCTTCTCAGTTTTCCTTCTGATTTTTAGAGCCATTAACTCCGATGAAGAGGAAGAGTTACAGGATACGGAAAACGATGAAATGCTAAATCAATCCTCCAATATATAAGCATGATTTAATTACGTGGCAAAACCTTTCTATTGACAGGACCTCAGTTCTGGGTACATCAGGGAATAGTTTGGCATGATTCATACATTTGCTTTTAATGCTTTATACTTTTACAGGTTTTGGGGAAGGAATGGTGATATAAGCTGCTAGACCAGGAGACATATTTATTATTTATTTTATTTGTTTTTATGCCCCCCCTTTATTATTTTTACAAATAACTCAAAGAGTTATTTAGGCATAATAGGAAGCACTGGTAGTCCTTGACTTATGTCCACAATAGGGAGCAGAATTTCTGTCGCTAAATGAGGTGGTTGTTAAGTGAACTGTGTTTGATTATATTACCTTTTTGCCATGGCCTTTAAGCAAATCACTGCCTTTAAGTGAATCCAGCTTCCCCCCTTGACTTTGCTGATTGGAAGCCAGTTGAAAAGGTTGCAAATAGCAATCACATGATCTGGGATGCCGCAACCATCATAAATATAAACCAGTTGCCAATTGCCTGAATTTTGATCACAAAATGCTATTACAGTCGTAAGTGCTAGAATTGGCCATAGGTCATTTTTTTCAATGCCACTGTAATTTCAAATGTAGCTAAGCAAATGGTTGCAGGTCGAGGAATATCTATATATTTATGTTTTCTTTCATAGAATTGTAATGTAGTCCCTTGAATATCTTCTCTTGCATTGGATGAATTTAATTCTTTTTTGTTTTATCATTATTTTTATGTTATGACGTCTTTGTCATCAAAAGATACCTGTTTAAGATGGATGGGTATGTATTTTGGACAATATATTTTTTCTACATCAATCAATATATTATTCAAAATAACTCTTGGCAGTATGTGTATATGTGTGCAATACAAAAGATAAAAACAATACAACAAGGTGTAAAACTGAAAGAAAAAAAACTGACATCAACTGAAAGATGTTTATTTATACAGTGATACTCTATCCATCTATCCCTCTGTCAATTATCTATCTATCTATCTATCTATCTATCTATCTATCTATCTATCTATCTATCTATCTATCTAACTATCATCTATCTATCTATCTATCTATCTATCTATCATCTATCTATCTATCTATCTATCTATCTATCTATCTAACTATCATCTATCTATCTATCTATCTATCTATCTATCTATCTAACTATCATCTATCTATCTATCTATCTATCTATCTATCTAACTATCATCTATCTATCTATCTATCTATCTATCTATCTAACTATCATCTATCTATCTATCTATCTATCTATCTATCTATCTATCTAACTATCATCTATCTATCTATCTATCTATCTAACTATCATCTATCTATCTATCTATCTAACTATCATCTATCTATCTATCTATCTATCTATCTATCTATCTATCTAACTATCATCTATCTATCTATCTATCTATCTATCTATCTAACTATCATCTATCTATCTATCTATCTATCTATCTATCTATCTATCTATCTATCTAACTATCATCTATCTATCTATCTATCTAACTATCATCTATCTATCTATCTATCTATCTATCTATCTATCTAACTATCATCTATCTATCTATCTATCTAACTATCTATCTATCTATCTATCTATCTATCTAACTATCATCTATCTATCTATCTATCTATCTATCTATCCATCTCCACCTACTATATCTACTGTATCTATCTATCTATCTATCTATCTATCTATCTATCTATCTATCTATCTATCTATCTATCTATCTATCTATCTATCTAACTATCATCTATCTATCTATCTATCTATCTATCTATCTATCTATCTATCTAACTATCATCTATCTATCTATCTATCTATCTATCTATCTATCTATCTAACTATCATCTATCTATCTATCTATCTATCTATCTATCTATCTATCTAACTATCATCTATCTATCTATCTATCTATCTATCTATCTATCTATCCATCTCCACCTACTATATCTACTGTATCTATCTATCTATCTATCTATCTATCTATCTATCTATCTATCTATCTATCTATCTATCTATCTATCTATCTATCTATCCACAGTCACGATATATATATATTGTATATATTGCGACTGTGGAAGTGCATTTAATAATTCATTCTCTTGATTATTATTTTTGAATGTTTATATTACATGTTAAACTTAAGTAAGCATAGTAGTGCTGTGCCAAATGTCAAACGATTTCCTGAATGACTTCTTTGAACATTCCTTCAGGGAAGAAAGTCTGCAGGTTAATTCAAAGAAATCATTATTCTTGTTCTTGTTTTATTTATTGATTTTATTTATATCTGCCTTTTCTTGCTGATGAGTAAGATTAAAACTGATATGAAGATATTTTAATAATTGAAATAGAATATTTACTGATCACGTAACTATTTTGAATAATTTGGGTAATCTAGGCCCTGAGCTATTGATACTGCTAGGGTATTTTAAAAGCAGAGACTAAGAAAGCAACCACCTAGTACAATGAACATGGTAAATGTTTAAAGAAATACCTTCCCTTTCTCATGTTCTCCATTCCTTTTTTTTTTCTGTTTACCTATCCTTCCATTTAAAAAGAAAAAAAGAGTAAGTAATAGTTGTTAAAAGAGATCCTTCCCTATTAGCTTTTTTTCATGCCAGCCAGGAATGTGCAATTACAAATTTATTTTGTCATCTTTTTGCTGCCAAATGAGTTTGATGTTAATGAGAAGAAACCGGCTTTCAAGAGAAGGGAACCAATTATAAGTGCCCCATACAGAGAGTAATACAACAATCCAAATGTAAGGTGACTGAGTATTAGTCATCATCTGAAGGGCCTCACAATGTAAGAACAAGTGAAACTATCACACTAGATGGAGATGTACAAAGCCCCTCTTGGCCACAGATGTCATTTGCACCTTGTGTAGAAACTCATTCAAGACAATCTCCAGGTTGCACAACTGTATTGAATGGGGAGGTTCAGTCCCTTCAAGAGTAAATATGGAAAGTCTCCATTATTGGGAGTCCCGGAGCTTGTTTTGCACCATATGGACCCCTCTATCTTCCAGACTCAAGCACAAGACACTGACAGCAATACTTGGACAGTTTGAAGTTGATATCTAGAACTGGTTACAAGGGAAGTGAAGACATTGTAAGTGCTCCATATAGAGAGAGCTATGAAATATTCCAAATGTAATGTGACTAGAGTCTTAGTCACCATCTGAAGTAACGAACTAGTTACTTATTAGTCACCATTAGTCATCCCAAACTGACAGATAGCCTCACCCAATATTTATATAGACGTCAAAGAAAAGGGGTGAAAGCATCAAGTCTTGAGCGACCCTACAAGTAAGAGGAGAGGATGAGGGCCCCTTTCATCAGCACTGACTGGAACTAACCACATAGAAAGAAGTATAAGCATTGTGATATAGTACCACGCACCCAAACCCCAGATGTGGTCAAGGATACTGTGATCAATGGTATTGAAAGACTAAGGAGTGCTTGACCAAAAGTAACCAACAAATTTGAGTATACTATATCCCAACCTAAAACCTGTCTGAAATGAATCCAATTAACCTTCTTCTTCCAAGATCCTCTATAATAGCTCTCTGACCACTTTCTCAACAACAAAAAAAGGAATATTAGAAACTAGATGACAATTTCTAGTTTCTTGAGTCCAGGAATGGTGAAAGTTTTGCTCCATGTATTTCCCGATGCTATTATCTGAAAATTAAAACAAACAGTCCTCATTAAGAGCAAAGGATGTGATGGTTTCCCCTATTATTGGATGTTTCAGTATCAGGTAGGTTTTACAAGATGCCATCCAATCTTCAGTTTCACCTCCTTGCAGTATGCTGTCAAACGTCTTGGCAATGAGTGATTGTAGACAAGTCATATGTTTCAGCCAAAAGCCATGTGCTTCATCTTCACCTGATGCTGATCAGTTCTTGATTTTCCTTGCCTTTTTCTCCACCATTTCAGCTGTTATTATAAATTATTTCAGTTTCTTTTGATTTTTATCTACTTCCTTTCTCTAAATTGCATTCATGTTGTATTTCTTTGAGTTATTCCACAGCTGTGTCCAGAACTGCACTGTTTCATTATTATTACTATATACTGTATTCATTAAACATGAAACTCAGCCAACTGAACATTCAAAAATGCATTACAAATACCAGTGACAGGTGCTAATGGTTGATACGATTTGCTACCAGCGTCCTAGGTATCAACCAAGTACCTTCTTAAAATATAAGATGTTCCGAGTAGCATAGATTATTATTATACAATTGTATCACAGCGGCCAGTTGTTTCGCCGGATTTGGCATTGGTTACTAGTCGGGCCCCACCCAGGGGCCTAGGACGTTGTAACGTATTTTCGTAATATGCGTGCAGATCCAAGCAGTGCGGCTTTTTGCATTTGACTGATGGTGATATTGTCAATTTTTAACTGTTTTAAATGTAATTCCAGTGCTTTTGGAATAGCACCCAGTGTGCCAATTACCACTGGAATTACCACTGCTGGTTTGTGCCACAGTCATTGAATTTCAATTTTTAAGTCCTGGTATTTTGCGATTTTTTCATGTTCCTTCTCAGCGACCCTGGTATCACCTGGTATTGCGATGTCTATGATTGTGACCTTATTTTTCTCAACCAATGTGATGTCTGGTGTATTATGCGCCAATATTTTGTCTGTTTGTATGCGAAAATCCCACAAGATCTTGACCATCTGATTTTCGGTGACTTTTTCAGGCTGATGTTCCCACCAGTTTGTTGCTGTTTTAATATTATAATTTTTGCACAAATTCCAATGGATCATTTGTGCTACTGAATTGTGCCGCAATTTATAATCAGTCTGCGCGATTTTTTTTACAGCAGCTGAGTATGTGATCAACAGTTTCATCAGCTTCTTTGCAAAGTCTGCATTTGGCATCATCAGAGGATTTTTTGATTTTGGCCTTAATGGCATTTGTGCGGATAGCTTGTTCTTGCGCAGCCAGGATTAGTGACTCTGTTTCTTTCTTTAATGTACCTGTTGTTAACCATAACCAAGTTTGTTCACTGTCCACTTTATCTTTTATTTTTTCTAGAAATTGGCCATGCAGTGCTTTGTTCTGCCAACTCTCCATTCTTGATTTTATCACATCTTTTCTGTCTTCTTGTTTCGTCTGTTGGGCCTTCAGTAGATTTTTGTTCTTTACTTTGATTAATAGATGTTCTTGACTTTCTTTTAAATAATCAGCCAGTGCATGTTTTTCTTCTTCAACTGTTTGCTTCACTTGTAATAATCCTCTGCCACCTGATTTTTGGGGCAGGTAAAGTCTATCAGTATCACCACGTGGATGTAAACTGTAGTGCATTGTCATTAGTTTCCTGGTTTTTCGGTCCAAAATGTCCAAATCAGCTTGTGTCCAGTTAACTATACCAGTTGTGTATCTTATAACTGGTATTGCCCAGGTATTTATGGCCTTGATTGTATTTCCACCATTCAATTTAGATTTCAAAATTTTCCTAACTCTGTTGGTGTACTCTCGCCTGACAATAGTTTTTACTTCTCCATGCTTGATGTTATCCAACTGCAGAATGCCTAAGTATTTGTAGGCTTCATTTTCATTGCATTTAATTAGTTGGCCATTGGGCATTTCAATTCCCTCAGATGCAGTGATTTTGCCCCTTTTTATGGATACAGTGGCACATTTTTCCATGCCAAACTGCATTGAAATATCGGTGCTGAATACTCGGACTGTGTTTCTCAATGATTGGATTTCTATTTTTGACTTTCCATAGAGTTTCAAATCATCCATATATAGTAAATGCGAAATTTTTTCAGCTTCTTTGGCTGTTTGGTAGCTTAATTTCATTTTTTTTAAGATTACTGATAGTAGGATCATTGTGATGTTTAAGAGAAGAGGTGAAAGTGAATCACCCTGGAAAATTCCTCACTTGATATTAACCATTCCGTAGTTCTCATTCCCTACTGCCAACTCAGTTCTCCATTGTTTCATTGCCTTTTCAGTAAAGGATCTAATATTTTTGCTAATGCCAGTTGTTTCTAAGCATTTTATGATCCAACTATTTGGCAATGAGTTGAATGTCTTTCTGTAATCAATCCAGACCATATTCAAGTTTGTTTTTCTGTTCTTACAATTTTCTAATATTATTTTATCAATTAGCAGCTGATGTTTTGTGCCCCTACTCATTCTTTTGTTGCCT
This sequence comes from Thamnophis elegans, assembly GCF_009769535.1. Lineage (NCBI taxonomy): Eukaryota > Metazoa > Chordata > Lepidosauria > Squamata > Natricidae > Thamnophis > Thamnophis elegans. The sequence continues at coordinate 31,032,788 of NC_045545.1, read as the reverse complement.
TTTTGCTCTACTGGCAAGATAGATTGTTTCCAAATAATCCATAATGTCATCTGCAATAATGCCTGTGAGTAATTTGTTGGCAAGCATGTTATTGGTCTGTAGTTTTCAGGTATTGTTCCTTTAGTTGCATCTTTCTGAATCAAGTATGTTTTTCCAGTTGTCAACCATTCATCAATTTGACAATATTGTAAGATTTCATTCAGTTGCCTGGCCAATATTGCATGTAAACTGGTAAGATATTTGAGCCAGAAACCATGTAATTTGTCCTTTCCAGGTGATGTCCAATTCTTTACTTTTTTTACTCGATTTTTGACCATCTCAGTTGTTATTTCTAATACTTGCATTTGTTTGTTACCAATGCTTTACTCAAAGTCATGTATCCACTTTGCTTCCTTATTGTAGTCCTTTGCATTTTCCCACAATTCTTTCCAGAATTCAAGCGTGGCCTGCTTTTCTGGTTTTTCACTTTTGGTGTCACCATTCACAATAAGACTTTGATAAAAACGCCGTTGGTCTGATCGAAATTGCTGATTTTGTTTATATTGAACGATTCGTGCGTCATATCTTTCAATTTTTCTTGCTGTTGCTGTTATCCGCTGTTTTACAATCTCTATAGCTTCATTGATGTTTCTTGTACCCAATCTATATCTTCTGATTAGCTGATCTATGATTTTGCTGTTTTTAAGCTGTTGCTCATGTATGTTCTTTAAGTTGCTAGCATCTACCTTTAATTTTTTGACTTTTTGTTCTAATCGGATTTTCCACTTTGGCTTCGATGCTTTTTACCTTGTGACTAGGTGCTTTGATTTTAATGCCTAGTTCATTAGTGACTATTACAGCTGCACTGTACATTAATTGGTTCATTTCCAAGATGGATCCCGATTCAATTGTTGAAAACACTGCATTAAGCATTTTCATGATAGGGGCCAAAATTTTCTTGGACACAGTTTTTAATGATGGTAAATGTTGCCTTTCCTCATTAGACAGGAAAGCTCCATGATCTTGTCCAATTCTTTTTGGTTTTGAGTTAGTTCATCAGTTGGTTCAGAGATAACTGGTTTTGGTGGTAGTGTTGTTATTTCCTCCCCGACAGCTTCTTCTGGAAGTTCTACTACAATGTCTTTAGTTGTGAATTATTATTATTATTATTATTATTATTATTATTATTATTATTATTATACAATTGTATCACAGCGGCCAGTTGTTTTGCCGGATTTGGCATTGGTTACTAGTCGGGCCCCACCCAGGGGCCTAGGACGTCGTAACGTATTTTCGCAATATGCGTGCAGATCCAAGCAGTGCGGCTTTTTGCATTTGACTGATGGTGATTTTGTCAATTTTTAACTGTTTTAAATGTAATTCCAGTGCTTTTGGAATAGCACCCAGTGTGCCAATTACCACTGGAATTACCACTGCTGGTTTGTGCCATAGTCGTTGAATTTCGATTTTTAAGTCCTGGTATCTTGCGATTTTTTCATGTTCCTTCTCGGCGACCCTGCTATCACCTGGTATTGCGATGTCTATGATTGTGACCCTATTTTTCTCAACCAGTGTGATGTCTGGTGTATTATGCGCCAGTATTTTGTCGGTTTGTATACGGAAATCCCACAAGATCTTGACCATCTGATTTTCTGTGACTCTTTCAGGCTGATGTTCCCACCAGTTTGTTGCTGTTTTAATATTATAATTTTTGCACAAATTCCAATGGATCATTTGTGCTACTGAATTGTGCCGCAATTTATAATCAGTCTGCGCGATTTTTTTACAGCAGCTGAGTATGTGATCAACAGTTTCGTCAGCTTCTTTGCAAAGTCTGCATTTGGCATCATCAGAGGATTTTTCGATTTTGGCCTTAATGGCATTTGTGCGGATAGCTTGTTCTTGCGCAGCCAGGATTAGTGACTCTGTTTCTTTCTTTAATGTACCTGTTGTTAACCATAACCAAGTTTGTTCACTGTCCACTTTATCTTTTATTTTTTCCAGAAATTGACCATGCAGTGCTTTGTTCTGCCAACTCTCCATTCTTGATTTTATCACATCTTTTCTGTATTCTTGTTTTGTCTGTTGGGCCTTCAGTAGATTTTTGTTCTTTACTTCGATTAATAGATGTTCTTGACTTTCTTTTAAATAATCAGCCAGTGCATGTTTTTCTTCTTCAACTGTTTGCTTCACTTGTAATAATCCTCTGCCACCTGATTTTCGTGGCAGGTATAGTCTATCAGTATCACCACGTGGATGTAAACTGTAGTGCATTGTCATTAGTTTCCTGGTTTTTCGGTCCAAAAGGTCCAAATCAGCTTGTGTCCAGTTAACTATGCCAGCTGTGTATCTTATATTTATATAATTATATAATAATAATAATAATAATTATTATTATTATTATTATTATTATTATTATTATTATTATTATTATTATTATTATTATTGAGTGGTTAATCTTTGGTGAGATTCACAGCCTTTGGGGTTAGTTGGTAGCTCAACAGCTCAAGTCCTAACAAAAGACCTAGGAACTGTTAAGGTAATGTCGGAGGATATAAACTTTTCCAAGTAGGGTGGTATTTGTAGAATCAGAAAGTTCAAGTCTGATAAATTTAAATTTTCCAAATATCAAGGTAGCCCTTTAGATATTGCTCCAAGGGCTCCAATTACAATCGGGACAACATACGGTTTCTTTTTCCATAGTCGCTCAACTTCAATTTTCAAGTCCCGGTACTTTGTTATTTTTTCTTGCTGTTTATCTTCAATTCGTGCATCTCCAGGTATTGCAATGTCAATCAACCATACTTTTTTTTTCAACTATTGTTATGTCAGGTGTGTTGTGGGCTAGGTGCCTGTCAGTCTGAATTCTGAAAAGTCCCACAAGATCTTGACTTTCTCATTCTCTAAAACCTTCTGAACCTGATGTTCCCAGTGGTTTTTGCTGTACTCAAATCCAAACTTTTGGCCCAATTTACAGTGAATGATCTTAGCAACACGGTCACATGGTCACATGGTGTTGTAGATAGTCAGTTTGTGAAATTTTGCTGCACCCACTGATCAAGTGGTTGACTGTCTCATCTTTCTCATTACAAAGGCGACATTTGCTGTTGGTGGTAACATGTTGAATTTTTGCCTTCATGTAGTTTGTGGCTAAGGCTTGTTCTTGAGCTGCCAAAATAAAGCTTTCTGTTTCTTTTTTCAGTGCTCCTATTCTTAACCAGTTCCAAGTTAGCTTTTGGTCAGCTTTGCCTTCAATACTTTTCAAGTATTTGGAGATGCTGAAAAAGAAATTATTATGTTACAGTATAGACAAATGGAATTTGCATTAAGAATAAGAGGTTTACGTGAAAATAACCAGGAAAATTTGAAACAGATTCTCTCAGAAGCCTTCGATAATCTGATGGGAAGTCCAGGTGGGAATTTTGAATGGCAAATTGAAAAGGTTTATTGTGTTAACTCCTGGCTTGCCAGACAGAAGCAACTACCAAGAGACATTGTGATGTACTTTGCTACAAGAGACATGAGAAATATGATATTGCAAGAGTCTTATAAAACCAAGCTTCAAATTGGGGGTCAGGAGGTGACTGTTTTGAAGGAGATACCACCTCAAATGCAAAGATCTAGGAAAGACTATGCTTTTTTAGTTGAAGAGCTTAAAAATCGTCAGCTACAGTTCAGATGGGATACACCAGTCGGTCTAGCACTCATTTATCACAGGCAAAGATACCGTCTTAATTCAGTATGGAAGGCCCGAGACTTACAATAATATATTGAAGGCTGGACACTCTTCCCCACCTGGACCTAGAGAAAGAGAACAAGGACAAGATAGACAGCAAACTACACAAGTATCAACAAGGTTTGATCAACTTTCTCTCTCAGAAGTACAAGGAGCCAAGGAACAAGACAAACCCATGTGATTACCAGATGAATGGACCAAGAATTAAAGAAGCAACAATCACAACAAACACCTGTTACTGGTCAAGATGCTACAGGTACCAGTTCAGAAGCAGTGGGAGGAGCCAGACCAAAGATTAAATTCCAGGATGTCCAGATGGCTCTAAAAAAGCTTCAGGGAGCCAAAGATGACAACTAAGTTCCTAACGTGGAACGTTAATGGATTAAATTCCCCACAGAAAAGGAATAAAATAAATCACTATCTTAAACAGTTCAAGAATGATATAATTTGTTTGCAAGAAACTCACATTAGATCAACTGATCAAAAATACTTGATTAATACAAGATTTGGACAACACTTTATAGCTTCTGCTTCACAGAAGAAAAATGGTATAGTTGAATTAATTGAAGCAGATCCCCAAGGAAGATACATTGCAATAGATTTGGTACTAGAAGGCAAATGGACATTGCTACTGGGAATATATGCTCCCAACCAACAACAAGATGGATTTTATAAAAAGCTCCATGCTAAATTAGTACAGTGGGATTATAGGTCCTGCATACTATTGGGTGACTGGAACGGTGTTATGGATACCAAGAAAGATAAGAAGGCTTCTCGGCCAAATACTCAAACTACCTAAGTCCTTTTTTGATATGATGGATGATTTTGAACTGAGAGATATTTGGTGAGAAAGAAATGCAGAAGAATATGATTTTACCTTCTTTTCTGATAGACACCAATCCTTTTCTAGAATTGATTTCGTACTAACTACCAATGATTTGCTTTCTAGGGTAAAGAAGACAAAGATATGTGCCAGAGTTTTATCAGATCATAATCCAGTTTGGATGGAGTTGGGAGGTGTGATGCAAGCAAGAAGGTCTTGGAGATTGAATGAAAATTTATTTAGATATGAGAAATATATTAATGAATGTAAAAAAATTATTAACAGAATACTTTGTATTTAATATGAATAAGGGTACATCTATAGAAATAGTATGGGATGCAAGTAAACCATATATGAGAGGAGCTTTGATAAATTTAAATAGATTACATAGACACAAACAGGGGGAAAAGTGAACTGAACTGGAAGATGAAATTAGGAAGAAAGAGCAAGAGTTAATTTTAAAACCAGGAGATAAAAAGACTAAAGAAGCAATTACCTTATTAAAAGACCAATTTAATATGCTGATCTCAGACCAGGTAGCTACCAGTCTGTTATATGCAAAACATAACACTTTCTGTAATGCAAATAAATCTGGTAGGTGGTTATCATATCTGATTAGGAAAAAAACAAAAAACTCGTAACGTAGCGAAACTACACTACAGGGGGAAAGAAGTGTACCAACAGGAGGAGATTCAAAAGGTCTTTCGTGAATTCTTTATAGCATTGTACAAGGGCGATAAAATTCAAGGTCTAGATATAGAGAGATACCTGGATAAAGAAAAAATACCCATAGTTAAAGCTGAGCAGAGGGAGAGATTGAATCAACCAATAACTTTGGGGCAAATTCTACAGGTAATCAAACAGTTAAAGACAGGGAAAGCACCGGGTACAAATGGCTTGACAGTGGCTTATTATAAAAATTTACAATTAGAAATGGTAGAACCTCTTAAGGAATTATTTAATGAGATTCAAATGGAAGGCAAGGTACCCCCATCTTGGAAGACAGCTTTTATATCCCTGATACCCAAAGAAGATCAAGATATTACCCAACCAAAAATTATAGACCTATATCATTACTTAATGTAGATTATAAAATCTTTACCAAAATACTAGCAAATAGGTTAATGTTGGTTATTCAACAATTGATTCATAATGATCAAACAGGTTTTATTCAAGGGAGACAAATGAGAAGTAATGTAAGATTAATTGTTAATACACTTGAATATTTGGGAAAGAATAACCAAATCCTTGCTGCGCTCATATTTCTAGACGCTGAGAAAGCCTTTGATCGAGTCAATTGGCAATTCCTGCTGAAAATACTGCAAAAAATGCAAATAGGAGAACATTTCTTACAATCAATCAAAGCAATATATCAACAACAAAGAGCTCAAATTATAGTTAATGGAAGTTTAACAGACTCTTTTCAAATTGAAAAAGGTACAAGACAGGGTTGTTCCTTGTCCCCATTATTGTTTATCATAACTTTGGAAATACTGTTGAATAAAATGCGGGCCTCGGAGGGCTTACAGGGAATTAAGATTAGGCAGCAAGAATATAGAGTACGTGCTTTTGCGGATGATTTGGTTATAATATTAACCCAACCACAAGAATCTAGTAAGGTCTTAATGAATATGATTAATCAATATGGTCAAGTGTCTGGATTCAAAATAAATTTAGGGAAAACAAATATATTAGCTACAAATATGAATACTAAACAAAAGGAAGAACTAGAAGGATGTGAAATAGTTAAAAAGGTCAAATATTTAGGAGTTCATATTTCAATCTCAAATGGGAAGCTATATAAGTATAATTATGAACCACTTTGGCATAGTATACAGACAGAGATGAAAAAATGGGAGAAATTACAGTTATCTTTGCTGGGAAGAATAGCAGCAGTGAAAATGAATATTTTACCTAAATTCTTATTTCTTTTCCAAATGCTACCAATACTTTAAAAAGATGTGAACCTGCTAGAATGGCAGAAGGGTGTTAATAAATTTGTATGGGCAGGGAAGAAGCCAAGAGTAAAACTAAAAATAATGCAAGATGTGCGTGAGAGCGGAGGCTTGAAATTACCCAATTTAAAATTATACTATGACGCAGTAGCTTTATCTGTAATTAGTGATTTGATTAATTTAACAAATGATAGAATACTTAATAACAAGGGGCATGATTTGGTATATGGCTGGCATGCTTACTTGCTATATAACAAAAAGGTGGACAAGAATTTTAAAAGTCATATTTTAAGGAATTTGCATTACAAATTAAATGATAAGATACCCATGTGGGCAATTCCTAGACATGCAATAGAAAATATGAACATAGTACAAAATCAGGATATAATTACTTACAGACAGCTTCTTACCCTAGAAAGAGGTGTATTACAACTAAAATCCTTGGATGAATTAAAAGAGGAAAAGGTAATCCAAACATGGTTCCAGTATGGACAGCTACAGGCCAGGTGGAAAACAGATCAAAAAATTGGTTTTATGCAAGTCGAGGACAATTTACTTAAACAAATAAGAGATCAAAGTTTAATGCATATAAAAAGACTATATAATGTATTAATACAGATGGACTCCGAAACAGAATTAGTTAAAGACTGTATGATAAAGTGGGCTCAAAATATTGAAGAACCAATAATGCTGGATGCATGGGAAAGGATTTGGGTAAGAAACGTAAAATTTACACAAGCCCAAAACTTGAGAGAAAACTTTTACAAGATGTTTTATAGATGGCATTTAGATCCTAAAAAGTTGGCTTCTATGTATCCGAATTTACAACCTAAGTGTTGGAGATGTGACTCTAGGGATGCTACATATTTTGATATATGGTGGACCTGCAAAAAGGTTAAGGCATTTTGGATAAAAATATCGTGGATTATGCAAAATGTTTTTTTAAAAAGGATAAAGTTTAACCCCCCCCCCCCCAGTTATTTTTGTTAGGTATAATTACTGATTGTACAGCTGTAGAGATTAACTTGATTTTGCACTTAATAACTGCAGCTAGATTGTTGGTGGCGCAATATTGGAAGAAGGAAGATTTGCTTACTATCCAAGACTGGACATTGAAAGTCACAAATTTAGCCGAGATGGCTAAAATATCTGCATATCTTAAGGACTACTCAAATGAGAGATATAAACGAGACTGGAAAAAATGGATTGATTATACTCAAAATAAATATGGGACTAAGAAATTCAAGATAGCGTATGATTAAGATTAGGAAGGATATAAATTGTTTAGTGTTAGCCAAGCAAGGAGAAGCTAAGTTCAATTTAAAGATATTAATTTCTTATTATTTTTTCAAATATATTTTGAACTGTTTTTGTTAAAGATTTATACCGTGTATTGGTTCTGGGAAGTCAGGGGAGGGAAGGTTGGGGGGGGCTGGGGGAGGGGTGGGAGGGAAGTATATTAGGCTTGAGGAGGGGTGTTAGGTTTTAAAATAATATGATTTTACATATATACTGTTTTCTCTTATTTTCTCTTTAAAACTAAGATATGTCATGTATATTGAAATGGAAGTATAAATACCATCAACACAGAATGGAGTTTGCTCAGAAGCTGAAATACACCAAGTGAATGAGAGGAAGAATGGGAAGTAGAGGAGAGAAGAAAGATAGGAAGAGAGGGATAGGAGAGAGGGCAAGGGGGGGAAGATGAGGAGAATAAGGAGGAGTGGAAAGAGGAGAGTGGAGAAGGAGAAAGGAAGGGAAAGTAGAGTAGAAAAAGATGATGGAGGGAAGAAAGGAAGTAGGGAGGGGGAGAAGACAGGCAGAAGAAAGGGGTGGATAAGGCATAAACAGGGTGTATGGAGAGCAGAAGAGCCAATAATTGGTTTTCATTTTTTTAATTTTTTATTTCTTTTTTTTCCCAGGAGTTGATGGCAAGACGAACTGATGTAATTAATAATTAGTACAATATGATATTGGCTATGTAATAGTATACATGTGATTATATGTTATAAAAATGGAAAATAAAAAAGTTTTGCTTAAAAAAATACTTTTCAAGTATTGGCTATGCATAGCTTTGTTTTTTCAATTTTCAGCTCGCTTCTCAATTACTTCTTTCTTATATTCTGCTAAAAAAAGAAGTAATTGTTATTGTTATTATTATTGTTGTTGTTGTTATTGTTGATTGCATAATCAGCCAGATATTTAGACTGGATTTGGCATTTTTGTCCACCTATTGAGTCCTTCTGAGGGATCTGGATAGGTATATTGTTGTTTAATTGTTGTTTAATAATATTAAAAATATTGTCTGAGGATGTAAGCTTTTCCAAATAGGGTTGTTTGAAGATGGTTTTTGTCAATGCTGATCGTGTTTAAGTGGTGCTCCAATTATTTTGGGGTTGTACCCAAGTGGTTATTATTATCATTGTTATATCAACTATATGATATCACAGTTGCTAGTTTCTTTATCTGGTATTGGCCTTCATACACATCTTCCCAAAACCTTGGGTGTCATAATGTATGAACATATTTTATATGCAGATCAAAGAGTGTGGCCTTTTGAAATTGACAAATGAAAGATTTTCCAAGTCCTGCTTTATGATATTTTTTTGGTATGGCATCCAGCGTGTCATTTTTTTTTTTTTTTGCTATGGCACTCAATATGTCAATAACCAATGGGACCATTTTGGCCAGTTTATGCCATAATCTTTCAACCTTGATTTTCAGATCTTGAGTCTTTCCTTCAAAAGGTCAGAACTGGAGATCAGAATCTCTAATTCTTTGTCTCCTATACTGCTACCCTCTAGTATTTCCAAATCAATTATCCATTTCTTTTCATCCACAGTTAAATTTGGTATGTTATGAATCAAGACTTTTTATCAACTTGTATTTGGAAATCTCACAATATTTTAACCTGCTCATTTTTGGCTACCTATTCAAATCTATGTATTTTTAAATACTGGTACACGGCAATTTGTATAGCTAGACCAGCAAATCATTTTGGCAACTGTGTTATGCTGTTATTTATGATCTGTTTGTGCAATCTTCTTGCACAAACTGAATATAATGTATGATTTCCTGGTTATTTTACCTTTATGCATAATACACACTTTGAATTGTTTGAGGATTTTTTTAAAAATGGCCTTGATTGCATTTCTTCTTCTTCTTCTTTTGGTGCTAGGTCCAGATGATGATTTCAGTCCATTGGAGGATCGGTGACTAAAATAGGATGAAGGAGCAGTATAAATATAAATATAAATATAAATATAAATATAAATATAAATATATATATATATATATATATATATATATATATATATATATATATATATATATATATATATATATATATATATACTTAAAGTCACAACCCCTGGTATGCCCAAGTATGGGAGGAAGGTCACACTTCCACTCTCTGTCATTAGGCTCGTCACAAGAGACCATCCAGACAGAAACCCAATATTTTTTACTGTTGCCTTTTTTGTTACATTTGTTATATTTATGCTTTATTTATTTATCAGCATAAATATAACATATATATATATATATATATATATATATATATATATATATATATATATATATATATATATATATATATATTAGATTTTTTACAACCCCTGGTAAGCCCCAATTATGGGAGGAAGCTAACTGCTTCCATCATCTGTCCTTCGGCTCGTCACAAGAGTCCATCACGACAGAAACCCAATATTTTTACTGTTGCCTTTGTTATATTTGTGTTTTTTTATTTGTCCCTTTATTTATTTATCAGCACAAATAAAACACACACACACACACACACACACACACACACACACACACACACATATATATATATATATATATATATATATATATATATATATATATATATATATATATATATATATATATATATATATAAAGGTGAGTGGGCTGCAAAGGCTTCAATGAGCTGATAGACTAGTTGGTTAAAGCTAGGATGAATGTTAGGAAGAAATATTCTATTGTACCTGTTAAATTTACGTGAATCTACATACTTAAGAAAAATAGGTAGGAGTTGCTTCTCACTGAAGGTCCTCTTTATTAGTTAAACATTTAATTCTTCATTTCCATTTACTGCCCAATATACATTTAAAGGTAAAGGGATGCAGTGGCTCAGTGGCTAAGATGCTGAGCTTGTTGATCAGAAAGGTCGGCAATTTGGCGGTTCAAATCCCTAGCGCCACGTAATGGAGTGAGCTCTCGTTACTTGTCCCAGCTTCTGCCGACATAGCAGTTCAAAAGCCTGTAAAAATTCAAGTAGAAAAATAGCAGCTACCTTTGGTGGGAAGGTAACAGCATTCTGTTCTCCTTTAGCTTTTGGTCATGCTGGCCACATGATCATGGAAACGTATTTGGACATCACTGGCTCTTTGGTTTTGAAATTGAGATGAACACCACTCCCTAGAGTTGGGAATGACTAGCACATATGTGCGAGGGGAACCTTTACCTTTACCTATATTTTTAATTCAAAGGCAAATAATAATAGCTCATAATTTTAGCATGTCACAAATAGGACTATGTTCTTGATAGTATCTAATAGAAAACATTCAAATGTGGACAAAATGTAACATGATAGTTGAATGATACTAAAGTCACATTCTTGACTGGGAACAAACTCAGATTCTTGTTATCAGTAATATGTTTTCAGTCATAACATGGTGCAATGTATTTCATTTCTTTTATTAAATCTTCCATTTCTTTATGTCCTATTTGTTTTCCACCACAAACTCCCATTATTCCTATTGTACACAAATATCCATGATTGCTTTAGTATTATATCAAGCTATCCCACATAAGTTGTCATCTCTGCTTCTTTCCCTTGTATAACTCTTTCCCCAAAAAAGAAAATATACAGAGCTTTTGAAATTAAACCTCCCATGCTGGCTCCTTTCCTTATCAGAGGCCAATCTCTAGAAAGCCATATATGAAATTAAATGAAGGTGTTCATAGCCCACATCTAATTCTCTCAGTTTCTATTTACTGTTTTTTCAGCTTACTGCCAAGCTGAGCGGGGGAGGGGGGTTTGAATGGTGGGTGGGATAACATTTAATTCCCTCCTTTCCCTAGATTCCTTTATTTATTTGGTTTAACATAAGCCTTCTGATTTTTAGTCTTCCCGTTACAGAGTAACATAACCTGCAAGGTAACCTTACGCTTAGTTAGCTTATTACACTTTGCATCTTAAGTTTCTTGACAATTTATTTTTCTTTTTATGGTCTTAAGAAAATGGAGAAACCTGTTCCATGTTGAGATCACATTTCTTTCAGACATGCAAACAAAAATATCCAGGGGTGGTCTTAACGAGTTCCAGGGATAACTACAAAGAACCATGGATGTCCATTAACCTTCTCTACTTGGTGAAGTTGGGCTTCTTTCATCAACCTGCCTTCATTTGGGAGCATGGACTGAGTCTGTGTCAAATGCCTGCTGATCTTATGAAGACCAGTGGCTTGACTTTTCTTGTCTCCTGGGATTCAGAAAGAACTCGATGGGAGAAACAAGGAAGTTGCTTTATAGTGAGCCAAACTTTGATCAACCTAGTCTTTCTTTGCTTCCTTTCTTTTTTGTCCAGCTTTCTGCTTAAAGCATCTTATAACAACTACTTTTTTTAAAAAGTGTAAAGCCTAGCAAACTTCATACAATCAAAATAAAAACCAGAATAAGCCTGACAACAAACTAATTAATAACCAGAAGCTTGCTGAAAGAGAGAGTGTCACATTTTCTTAAAGAGTGGGACCTACTTCCTTAGGGAGTCACACCATCAGCAGCATAATAGTAGAAGTTCTGTCAAATGAGACCTCCTCTCCTCCTATGAGTAACTGTGAATATTTATGGTGAGAGAAGGGTCCATTACATCATCAGGCCTTAAGCTGTTTAAGGCTTTAAAAGTTAGCACTAGTTTTTTAAATTGCTCTGGGTAGACAGTTGGTAACCCATGTAGATATTTAATAGAACTGTCTATGGTTTCTGCATCTTGCTTTGGTTAGCAGCCCAGCAGCTGTATTTTGCAACAATTGCAAATTCTAGACATATTTCAAAGTTGGCTCCATGTAAAGCTCAGTGCAAGCTGTATACAAGGCACGGATAGCTGTTGCTAAAACTGATTGACTCAGGAAGGGTCACATCTGGTCCATGTTTCAATATAAATAAATAAACATATACATAAACACAAAATTAGTAACAGCTGAGGATGAAGGACTACTTATCAAACTATCTTTCTGGGGGAGTTCTGGGTTATTTTTTACTTAGTAGTGCCTCAGTCTTGCCTAGATTGAATTTCATCCTTTTCCTTCATCCAGCCTATATCAAGATTAAGCACTACTCAAGAGTACCAATTGCTTTTGTGAAATTAAAGAAGGTAAGGAGCAATAGATCATGATTTCATCAACATAGGAAAGCTCCAACTCCGCTGGCAAAGCAGTTTTGTACAAAAAAAAATCTAATAAATTCAGAGCTTCAGATCAGAGTTTTTCCAGCCTTACCTGGAGGTGCCCAAATGGTAAAGCATATACCATGGAACTATATGTCCTTTCCGATGTTGATATATAACACTTTCAGGAATCAACCGAATTCCATCAGCCGGCTGGCAACTACCCGGAGGAGAGCCTTCTCGGTGGCTGCTCCGACCCTCTGGAACGAACTCCCCGTGGAGATTCGTACCCTCACCACCCTCCAGACCTTCCGCATAGCCCTTAAGTCCTGGCTGTCCCGACAGGCCTGGGGCTAAAGATTTCAACCCCACTCGAATAGTATGACTGTTGTGCTCTTTTAATGATGTATTGTTTTCGTGTTTGTACCTTGTTTGTCCTCCCTCCCCCTGAATTGTGAGCCGCCCTGAGTCCCCTCAGGGAAAAGGGCGGCATACAAATAAAGTATCTAAATCTAAATCTAAATCTAAATCAAGTGTTGCCAAAAATAGTCTAATTAGAACAGTACTGAAATATGTCATAGACCCAGGTTTTCCTTGTTCTGTGCCTTTCAATGCATTGACCTAGTTATTACTCAAGTTGGGAAAACTGGCTAACTGTGAGGTTTCTCTACATAAGTCTTAACTGCGCTAGGAAAAAAGAAAGGAAAACTGCTCCTTTTGTGGTGAGAAAGCATTTTTATTAGAAAAAGATTAGAATTATTACCTAATAGGTGCGAACTCTCTTGCCCAGTTCATTTAGATCTTGGGATGTGTATTCAAAGGCCTTTATCACCTCCTGACATGCCTTACTGAGGACATGCATCTCATTCTAAACCATATCTTATGTGAATCTGTGGTTTGGTCAGGTCTGGATTAATGTTTTCGCCTTAACAGTGACAATGTTATTCTAAATTACATTCTTAAAGTTCAGAATTCGACAGTTTTTGAGGAAAGCTTGAGAATAGCCAAGAGAATTATATCAAAAAGTTAGAACACTGGACTTTAAAGATGTAAGAAATATGTAGTTTATCCATTTGTGAAATAGCTTTTTTTTTAAAAAAAAAAAACCTAATCAAAGTGACAAAATACACTTCCCTTTTGAAGAGAGAGAGAGAGAGAGAGAGAGAGAGAGAGAGAGAAAGAGAGTTCATTTCCCGTATGTATGTATGTATGTATGTATGTATGTATGTATATATGTATGTATGTATATATTCATTCACAAGAATGGACCTTTCTTAGTCCATTCACAAGAACGGACAATTTCTATGTCCATTTTATTAAAAAATAGATAATTGAGGTAATTTTACAGGATGAAATAGAAAAAGAGAAGGAGCCAAGAAAACTGGAAGTTTCCCATTAAAAATCAGGGATATGCATGTGAAAAAATAGACAGGATTTTATTCACATGGCAGTGGCTAACATCTTGACTTGCTGTAGTATTGTCTTCCATAGTGTTATGGAAGACCTGATTCTAGGGAAGACTAGATGATTTTCCTTAGTTGGGCCTAGAAGGCTGGAAATTAGCAAAGCCCACCATTCCTCTTTCTTCCAACATGGCGTCCTGTGAGGGAACCTTTCTTCAGATATGCTACTGATCCAACCTATTTTTTCCTCACTACTAATCAAATTGGCAGTAGGAAAAGATCTTTGGCCATGCAAAAATGTTTCAAAGTACTTAAAGGGCTGTTCAAACAACAAGCAATTGTTTTAAAAAAAACAGCAGGAATACCATTTGAGAAAATCTTGTATAACTTGTCCTGTAAGCTCATTGTCATTCTAATAGAGCTTACTTCAAGATCTAATATGATTTGATATTTCATATTTTCCCATGCCCTTTTCATGTTTGCTTCCATGGCCTGACCTCAGTGCTAGGGGTCTATTGAAAACCATGGTGCTTTTTGGCTGTCTATTGCCAAATCACTTCTAATGAAAATCCAAAGAATGATAAATAGAACAGTGTGAAAAAAAATTCCTGCAGCAAAACTGCTAGGTTAAGTCAACATAAAGAGGACAAAAGCATAACAAATATACCAGTGAAGTTCTGAGTTGGCTTTTAGTAGAACACAGAAATGGTTTTTCTGATTTTATAACAGCTAAACTTTTAGAGAAATGCTATTAAATATGCTTAAACTCAAAATGATGAATAGAAACTCTCTGGGACTTCATAATATGAACAGCTATACTGAATTTGTTGATACAAGTAGTCCCCGACTAACAACAGTTCTTTTAGAGTTACAAGAGCATTGAAAAAAGTGACTTATAACCATTTTTCACACTTACAACTGTTGCAGCATCCCCCTGGTCACATGATCAAATTTTGGATGCTTGGCAACTGGTGTGTATTGGTGTTGCACTGTCCAGGCGTCATGTGACCACCTTTTGTGAACTGACAGCAAAGTCAATGGGGAAGCAAGATTCACCTAAAAACCATGTTACTAGCTTAACAACTGCAGTAATTCCCTTAATAACTGTGACAAGAAAATTCATAAAATAGGTCAAAATTCACTTAACGTATGTATCACTTAGCAACAGAAATGTTGGGCTCAATTATGATCATATGTCGAGGACTATCTGTATTTGTCTTTTTAAAATACTTGTTGCACTTTATGGGATGAAGATTTTCAAAATGTAACATGGAGAGAATTCTAATTCATTTGGAAACACTGGATGGCTTATGTTTTCATTGGATTTTTGGATCTAGATTAATGAAATTTGCAGTTTTACATGCTTTCTTTAATAGTGTTAGGTGAATTTGATATATTTTGTATTTGATTTTGACTGACTCTCACTACTTGTGTTTGTGTCTCTCAATATGTGACTAGATCCGTGGGACTACATCTAATGTTATGTATTGTGTTTTCCATTTGTTGCATCGTCTCACTTCCTTCCTCTATACAATTCCAAGTACATTCCAGATTTGTTGCAAGAGATCCCTCAACTATCTGGAGGAGATGTAGAAAATATGCAGAGGTCATAAGTAGGATTCTATTCTCCTGGAGATGTTCTTTCAGCAGTAGATGGACAGAATCACACATCCCCCAAAATTTCTATGGATTACATGCATAGAAGGAATGGGTGCAAAAGGGCTCCATCAGAGGTGGTAGGCAGCCAGCTCTTACCAGTTTGGGCAAACCGTAGCGGTGGCTGCTGGAGGCTCTGCCCCCTCACCCTGATGTAATATGTGACCTTCTGTGCATGCGCAGAAGGTGATGCGCATGCACAGAAGGTGGTCACATGCGTGTGCTCACATTTGCAAACCAGTAGCGAAGGTTAGTGAATCCCACCACTGGGCTCCATCCTTTGCAAACTCTCCAAGCTGAATAAGTTTGCAAATATTCAATGCACGTAGCATAATTCCTAAAATAGGATATTTATATTACATCCTGAAAAGCTTATCTAGAACTGAGAAAAGACAAATAACTGTTGTGAAGAAGCAGATCTTCATTTTGCATGGGGTGGTGAAAAAAATCATTCAAGGACTATACTTGTATCTTGCTGATTGATATTTTAGAAAATGCTTCTTTTTCCATGTCCTAGAACAATCTTTTTAAAAAATATTCTTGATTTATGAAAGGAAACTAATGGTCTGTGTAATGGATGTGTACAAGCAGTAGATGGACAGCCATCTGTTATGGATGATTTAAATTGGATTCCTGCCCAGAACAAGAAGCTGAACCTGATGGTCAAACTTTAGAATGTGTGTAGGCCATCAATTTCTTAAAAAAAGCATATCTCCATAGACATTCATAGTCCTTTTAGAAGTTGGAAACCAAAGCATTAGAGATGTGCTCAACCAAATAGATTGGAAGAACAAAAAAGGAAACTTTAGTTCAATTAAAAAACACAACAATTATATAAAGTGACATCTCTTCAGAATTCACTACATCTTTGAGAGAGGAAAAAATTTGAGAGGTGGCTATAGACAGCAACATGATGAATGAATAAATAAATAAATGAATAAAACAACTTTACAAATGTTTAATAAAAAGGGAACTTTTTCATGGGGGTGAGGAAGAGAGAATAGAGAAACAAATATAATTCAAATGATAAAGATTCATTGGACAGTTTCCTGATTTTCCTCATTTCCTTTGGTTTCCAAATTTTGGCAAGGAAGGACAATAATTAAAAAAAATTGTTTTCAGAGTACAGAAACAATGTTTTTTCCTGATCTCGCCCATAGTTTTTGTTGCATAGAAAGGATGATGTGATAGTTTAGGTAATTTTATTTTACCTTTGTATTTATGTAAGTCCGAAAGCAAATGTACTTATTTGTTTTACTTTTGCCTGTCCCATAAGACAAAGTGTAGTTTTTCACCCATGTCATTTATCTTCTCTCTTCCCTCTCTATTCCCCTCTCAACGAATTAGGTTGTCCCTGTTTTTTGCTACAATCCCTTCATGTTTATAAGTTTAGTAGGGGGTCTATGGAGTGAAATGAAAAGCACATGGCTCTGTATTTTCTACACACAATGAAAGAAATATCATATGGCAGATGAATTATGTTGTTTATGGACTTATGGCTTTTACTGAAGGACATCTTTACTGATTCAGAATTAAATTTTTCAAAATAAGTTTTGTGTTTCACCTATGGATATCAGAAAGATACAATTGAGTGATTTTTATTTGATTCTGAGGAAATTATTTCCTATGAAAATTCTAAGGCAAGGCATAATTCAACTTGCAAAATAAATTAAAAGTAATGCTAGATTGTATGTATGTATGTATGTATGTATGTATGTATGTATGTATGTATGTATGTATTCATTCACCATCCTCAGGCTGGTGTTTTTGGCTTTAAGCGTGGCTGGAGCTACCGTCTTTCTATAAATCTTGGTGGGTGGGTGTGGAGTGGAGTGCTGGCTTTGTTTCAGTAAGTGGATTGGATGTGTGGCTGTATCATGATTGGTAGATTGGTGCTGATTGGTGCTGGCTGTGAGTCCATTGTTGTTTTGTGTTGTAACGGCCTGGGTGATGGGTGGGGCTTATTTGTTTACCAGGGCTGGTTTCCAGATGTCTGGTAGGCAGGAGGTATTGTCACGTTTATTCATTTTGTGGGGGTGTTTCTCCATTTCGATAGCTTCCATAATTATTCTCTTGTTGAAGTGTTCAGTGTTGCAGATTAACCTGGTTCCTTCAAAATTAATTTCATGTCCTTTAGCTTTAAGGTGCTGGAAAAGGGAGGAAGTTTTTTCTTTTTTTCTTACTGCGTTCTTGTGTTCTGCAATGCGTGCATTTATTCTCCTATTCGTTTTTCCTATGTATGTTGCATGGCAGATTTTGCATGGTATTTAGTAGAAGCCTTGGTTTTCTAGCTGGACTTTGTCTTTGGGGTTTCTTAAGATGTTGGCTATTTTTTGGTCAGTGTTGAAGGCTGTCTTGATATTGTGTTTGTGGAGAATTTTGCTGATTTTATCTGTGGTGCCTTTGATGTAAGGGAGGAGGGCGATGCCGTTGGCCTGTTCTGTGTCAACCTAATCCAAAGGGAGACTGCCTCCCAAAACCGCGACACAGAACAGGACAACGACATCACCCTCCTCCCTTACATCAAAGGCTGCGTTTTTGTGTTAGAAAAAAAGGAAAAACTTCTTCCCTTTTCCAGCACCTTAAAGCTAAAGGACATGAAATTAATTTGAAGGAACGAGGTTAATCTCCAAAACAGAACACTTTAACAAGAGAGTAATTATGGAAGCTATCGAAATAAAGAAACACTCCCACAACATGAATAAATGTTACAATATCTCCTGCCTACCAGACATATGGAAACCAGCCCTAATCAACAAATGAGCGCCATCCACCACCCAGGCCGTTACAACACAAAACAACAATGGACAGGCAGCCAGCACCAATCAGCACCAATCTACCAATCATGATACAGCCACACATCTAATCAATCCACTTACTGAAACAAAGCCAGCACTCCACACATCCCCACCAAGATTTATAGAAAGATGGCAGCTCTGACCACGCTTTAAGCCCAAAACACCAGTCTGAAGATGGCGAGTGAGACCTTGCCGAAACGTTGCCAAGATAATTTCAATCTTACACGGGAAAAGACCCAAATACAACAAGACCAGCATACATACACCTGTGAAAATCTACGAATATATATATATATATATATATATATATATATATATATATATATGTATATGTATATGTATATGTATATGTATATGTATATGTATATGTATATGTATATGTATATGTATATGTATATGTATATGTATATGTATATGTATATGTATATGTATATGTATATGTATATATGTGTGTGTGTGTGTGTGTGTGTGTGTGTGTGTATGTATGTATGTATGTATGTATATATATATATATATATATATATATATATATATATATATATATATATATATATATATATATATATATGTTTTATTTGTGCTGATAAATAAATAAAGGGAGACTAGTATAGATCTATTTCAAGCTATTTAGCTCTCATCAGCTAGCCATACCCTTACTGGGATTCGATCCTGTGTTGAATTGCATCTTAGGCAAACGTCTTAGCCATTATGCCACAGGTCTCCTCCTTATCAGCTGAAGCCAGGGAAGAAGGTATATATTTAGTGTCACAACCCCTGGTAAGCCCCAATTATGGGAGGAAGCTAACTGCTTCCATCATCTGTCAATCGGCTCGTCACAAGAGTCCATCACGACAGAAACCCAATATTTTTTAAGGGTATGGCTAGCTGATGAGAGCTAAATAGCTTGAAATAGATCTATACTAGTCTCCCTTTATTTATTTATCAGCACAAATTAAAAAAAAACCACTATATATATATATACATACAAGCTGTGACACTAAATATATACCTTCTTCCCTGGCTTCAGCTGATAAGGAGGAGACCTGTGGCATAATGGCTAAGACGTTTGCCTAAGATGCAATTCAACACAGGATCGAATCCCAGTAAGGGTATGGCTAGCTGATGAGAGCTAAATAGCTTGAAATAGATCTATACTAGTCTCCCTTTATTTATTTATCAGCACAAATAAAACACAAATATAACAAAGGCAACAGTAAAAATATTGGGTTTCTGTCATGATGGACTCTTGTGACGAGCCGAGTGACAGATGATGGAAGCAGTTAGCTTCCTCCCATAATTGGGGCTTACCAGGGGTTGTGACACTAAATATATATATAAATATATATATATATATATATATATATATATATATATATATATATATATATATATATATATATATGTGTGTGTGTGTGTGTGTGTGTGTGTGTGTGTGTGTGTGTGTGTGTGTGTGTGTGTGTGTATGTATGTATGTATGTATGTATATATATATAGTGGTTTTTTTTTAATTTGTGCTGATAAATAAATAAAGGGAGACTAGTATAGATCTATTTCAAGCTATTTAGCTCTCATCAGCTAGCCATACCCTTAAAAAATATTGGGTTTCTGTCGTGATGGACTCTTGTGACGAGCCGATTGACAGATGATGGAAGCAGTTAGCTTTGTCCCTAAAGCACAATGTCCTTATTATTAAAAAGCAGAACTGGAAAATACAATGTATACATCAGACAAAAGATTGCATCAGAATCCCCACAATGAATCTGATTTACATCAAAATGCTGTGCACGTGCAAACAAGCACTTATGCAGAGACAGACAGAGGAAAAACAGAGGGATGATGGGGTGCGTTGCAAATTTAGAAATCATGGCTATAATTTAAACATACCTAATGAATTTCACAATAGAGTAGAAACATGTGACCACAGGATTATGCCTCTGCACAATTTACTGCCAGGTGTTGAGTGTTGATGGGAAGATCTCTGATATTAGATACATTTCATTAAATTAGATTTGAATTATGCTTTGAATTGAGCAATATCAGCCAACGTATCTGGAAAAATGATTTAAAATGGCAAAACAACCCAGTAAAATTCTGAACTTTGGTTTTTTCCCCTCCCCAATGTACAATTTGATTGAAAGGATTAGTAAATAAATGTTACATCATATAAAACTGAGTTACTGAGATTGGACAAGTCTGGGTAGAATTTTAGTTGGCATTGGCAGAATGGGTTTGGTCTGAAAAAAAGGGAGAAAATTTCTCCTTTCCCTTATGTTTTCAAAATCTGCTCCTGAAAAATTCTGGAACCATAGCATTACAAATAGATGTGGCATAATAGGAAAGATAAGAGCAAAATATATAGCATTACGAAAATAATGCAGCATTAGCAGAATTTGTATCTTGATTGTACTGGTATACTCCATGTATCTCCTAGTTGATGGACATATTATGTTAAATACCAAGTGGTCTTTTATTTGGAGATCCTTATTTGCATAGAGCAACATGGAAAAGGTTGTGATAAAACTGGACTTCAATTGCACTTATGCCAAACTGTCCCCAATATGTCAAAATTAACCAGTATTGCCTTGTTAACACAAGACATTTTTAAGTTAATGAGCTGTGGTAGTGCAGTGGTTAGAATACAATACTGCAGGCTATTTCTGCTGTCTGCCTGCAATATGGCAATTCAAATCTTACCAGGCTCAAGGTTGACTCAGCCTTCCATCCTTCCGAGGTTGGTAAAATGAGGACCCAGATTGTTACAGATGCTAACTCTGTAAACTGCTTAGAAAGGGTTGTCAAGCACTGTGAAGCGCTATATAAGTCTAAGTCTTAGCTAATAGGACAAGAAAATCATGCTGATAATGTTACCTAGTGTGGTAATGAAACATTCAGAAACTAAATTGAAACAGGCTTGGAAAGCCAATCAGAGCCAAAATCTAAAACCCGAGCTACGCATATTTTCTATTATTTCTAACTAGTATTGCCCCTGCTATCAACAAGGAAGACTATATTAGAATGGATATTACTAGGGACTGTAACATGGTCTACTTTCTCCTCTTACTAAAAATCATTACATGAAAGTCTTGATTGAAGCCATGACTAGAACTGGTGAGATACAAGGGTTCTTTGATTCCACATCCCAGAGTCTCAGACTATACCATGAGAAAACTCACGCTTTAGGCCAAGAAGGAAAGTAACAGATGTTACTTAATTATAACTGCAGCTATATCTGGCAGCTATAAGTTCCCATCGCTGTTTTAGGCTCCGGGGTCTACTTTATTTGCATATTCTCTAACTTAAAAGGATTTGTATTATTAAAATCTACTCCTTCCTCATAATTTGGGGTCTATAACTTTTAATGTGTATAATAATGCTAGAAATATTATCTGCTTCCATAGATTATTTTATTCATTCATTCATTCATTCATTCATTCATTCATTCATTCATTCATTCATTCATATCCTGCTTTTATTATTTTTTTATAAACAATTCCATGCCAAAAATGACTTTGACTCCTAATACTCCTAATACTCCTTCCTCCTCCTATTTTTTTTACTTTTCAATAAATTATAATATAGTAAGCATTATTATATATTATTTATATTTAAATATCAATGTAAATATTATTTATGTTAATATAAATTACAAACATATTTTAGTTATATATTTTATAGCATATACTTAAATATATATTTTACCTTTCTTCCTTTCATAAAAATTATTTATTATCTCTTCTCTAGTAGTACATAAGATGGAAAAGAATGTTTGATTGGTTATGTGCCATCAAGTTGGGATCACTGCTGTATTGACAAAATAGGTAGCCTTCTCCTGGAGGAGATCTATGGACTCCCCAAAAGAGTTTGGTTACAGTTATTTCTTTCCTTTCTTTGGAAAAAAAACAAGTTGAATTATATCAAAAGAGAAAATTAATTTGTTTTTAAACCCATTCTCTAAATCATCTATTGAAGGGCATATGAACTCTGTGAATGTTTCATTAGAATATATCAAAAATGTTATTATTTTTTAAAAAAATTCTGTGTAATAACAAGCTAGAACTTTTATATTTGGTTTCTCCTTTTTTAAAGCATTTGGCCAAAGTTGCCCATTAGATTTGAAGAAGAAAACCCTCCAAATGAAAAATTGGCACATAAAATTAATGACTGCTGAAGTTGGCAATGCTTCCTAGGAAACTGTGGTCCTTCTGGCGTCTGCATTTGGAACTTCATCAAAGCTTCAAGCCTTCATTCAAAGTAACAGCTGAAAAGCAAAGATACAAGAGAAAGAGAGAGAAGAAAATGTGTCCAGAATACCAGGTGCAGAGAAAAACTAAAAGGTTATTAGGAAATTGTAGCTCTGTTCAAGTTTCACTCCAATGAAACAAACTTTTTAATGTATATGGGAGGGGGTGGTGGAAACCAGTCTTTTGAGATTCAGTGAGTTCTGTTTCATTTTTCCTTCCTCTAATATTAAATTGGAACTGAAAGTAAGAGTAAGGTCAGAAAAATCCACAAAAGTGGACATAGCAATCAAAACTGCCAAGCTGAACTTAGGAAAAATTTAGCACTCTGTGAATGACTAAATTGTGTTAAACAACAGTTTCTTTTGGCCAAACTTGACTGAAACCCAAATTTGATTATTTCTCTGAGGTGACATGTGTTCAGTTTCATGCTCGTAAGATAACTCCCGGAAGCTCGCTCTTTCTTTTACTATTTTATTTCATACAGCAGCTTCTTTGAACTGTGAGCTTCCCATATATTGGACCAGATTTTAGCTTTCATGAGCAAAAAATAACTTTTACCCTTGACGTTACTCGGAATGTCCTTGACAAAGAGCTAATAGAATCAAAGGCGGGTTCAAGTCATCAGGCAGCTGCCAACACATTCTCTCACTGAGCAGATTAGGCTGGAAAGCAAAAATGTGGAGAGAATCATGTAATTGGGACATTAGACATACAAACAGTATCTTTCTCTCTTTAAGGGGAAAATAACATATCATGCCATGGCCCAGCTGCAAAGCCTCATTTTAGGCTGGGAAAGAAGCAATGTTGCTCTTCCCTAATTTTAGTGTTTTAATAGCTAGAAGGAAACTCTGCTGGGATGGGTATTCTCCACTGGATTGAGCTTTTAAAATGACCATATTTTTTGATCATTTCTTCCAAATGACTTGACAGCTATTTCTGACAACGTTGCCCTGAGAAAATTCTCCACCTATCCTGCAGTGATTCAGTTCTGGAACTGTCATAGGGTTGGTTCAAAGTGTAATGTAACAGATTTGGAATAGGCCATTTAGACCACACAGATGCAAAAGCTTAAGGAAAAAAACTACCTGGCATATCCTAGCCACTGTGTGCTGCTAACTGCAGTGGTGATGAATGATTAAGGAAGAATTGAAAGATGGAAAAGAAGGGAGGCACGCAAATTATCTAATGGAATTCTGGAAAGCAAAGTTGAATGGACTGGACATATTTACATATGAAAGCCACTTAGGATTCATGAGGATTGTATATTATGTATGTTTTGATAAACAATGACGGTCCCCGCCAGAACAACGGTGTTTAATCAGGGGACCAAAAACATACTAAACTCAATCATTGAAGGTATCAAGTCAATTGTAAGGTTTACTCTAGAGGCCAGAAACAAGACCAGAGAAGCATCTGAAAGGACCAACTAAAGCCTAGAAGAATTGAATGAAATTTGACCAGAGATAGGCAGTCAATGTCTTATAGAGTCCACCAATCTTTCTAAAAGTCTACATTTCAAAAGTATGATAATTTAGTGCTATTTGTTTATCAAATATCCCATTTAAAGAAAAAAGATAAGTTGAACATGGTAACTATTTGCAACAGTTTGTTTAGTTTGGTTGAGAGGGAAAATAAGCCATTATGGTAAAATCTATAATTGGGAATGTTCAAGATACTGGGGCATCTGAATAATCCCTACCAGAAAACAGATTATCAATCCTGCCAATTTGCTTCATGCTATACTCACTGTTTGAAATGGAAAGTAGAGTTTTGGTGCATATGGATCTAGGGTATAATATCATTCTCTAGATCCAATTCTGCAGAGGATGGTAAGAGATAATTTTCAGCTAATACCAGAAAGACTGAATGGTGATTTATACTCCAGACTGATGGCCTTTCAACATTGTTTTTCTGCTACTGCTAAGCCTGCAAGCCTCTGGTATGCTTTCCATCTCGAAGATGGCCTCCTGTGATTCCAGTCCTTTTCTCAAGAGACATCAGACACACCAAATTCATCTGGGCCTCTTCCTCTTTTGATTGTGGAATTGTACTGATTTTCCCAAATCCCCAAAATTCCTGATCCCCACTGAATTTAATAAGGTTTATCTCTAAATGGACTATCCATGTAATTTATACTAAATGAATCAATGTAGTCAGATTCATTCCACATAAAATACAGTAGCATCCATCATTTGGTTTTGCAATCATTTATTTTCTTGGCTTTATTTGTTCATTTATTTATTCATTTAAAAAAATCTCGTTTGATGCCAGACTGAAACATAGAACTGAAATGACTTAGATCACTATCCTGCATATGCTTTCTAAGAAGGAAAACTGAGATCAAATACATCTTATACCCAAGGGCATTAGAATAAGATCACAGCCTTAGTCACACAATACAACTTTATTTTTTTATAACTTTTAGTCAGTGCTATGGCATATTTCAGTATGTTTCATATGTAATATTTATATCTTGACTGTGGCTACCAATACTTTCTCGAGCATAGTGTATCTTCAGTTTCATGTAATGCTAAACATATTCCCAAGAAATGAACTCACTGAGTTCAGTTAAAATCTCAGGTGAATGAAGCACCAAAGCCCCAGTTGAATAAACAAAACTGAACACTTTCTCCCAGCTCCCAAAATATTTAAGCACACAGTACCCTTTTCAAATGAAAAAGAAAAAAAGAGAAGCTTCTCTGCAGATCATAGGTTAGATAAGAATGCTCCCTTCTCACCTTTTCCACTTTCTGACGGCACAGGGAAACTTGGCTAGCTTTTGAAAGGCATAAATTAGGAGAGGTGGAGCTTAGAAAAGGCCCCTTCGAGCCCCAGCATAAAAGAGTTCAAATGCTGAGCTTTCAGCTGTTTGAGATAAAAGTTCTATGGCTTTCCACTCTTCCTTTTTGCTTCTGCCAATAACCAGGGGGAGGGCTTTGAGCAATTTACTGCCAAGGAAATAACAGAGATAAATAAAGCAGAATAAATACACGCCGGACTGAATAGATAGTAATTCTATCTGACTATCGAAAATATCAAAGGATACATCTCTGTCTTTTTACACTCACACACATGCACCCACCCACACAGAGGGAGGGTGGTATTTGAAGTATAAAGGCTGCCTTTGCCCATATGACTATAAGGACTGGATTATTTGAAGGATGGATTCTCTCCAATTACATTGTTTGGTCCCATTAAGACCAGCAGGAGACTCATATTAGGAGACTACAAAAGAGTGTGGAGGAGAACTTTTTCTGCAAAGGTGCCTGTCCTAACATTTGGGCAGTTCAAATCTCACCAGGCTCAAGGTTGACTCAGCCTTCCATCCTTCCGAGGTGGGTAAAATGAGAACTCAAACTGTTGGGGACAATATGCTGACTCTGTAAACCGCTTAGAGAGCGCTGTAAAGCACTGTAAAACCAGTGGTGGAATTCAGCCAGGTCGTAGCTATTCAGGAAAGCCAGTTGTTAACTTTCTAAGCAGTTCGGAGGACCGGTTGTTGGAAGAAATCTCATTTTGTTTTTTCCCCCTTTACAGGACTAAACCTGTAAGGAAGGCAGGAAAGAAACATTCTGGTGTTGTTTCTAGCCTCATCTTTATTGCCCTGCTTACAGAAACTGTCTCTCCATTAACCCTTATTACATTGTAACAGTTAAGGCGAAGCTCCCATTGATCTGAGTGATGTTGAGTTGCCCATGCCTGCACAATCACACCAAGCCACGCCTACTCAGCTGGTCATTAGGGAAGAGAACCGTTTGTTAAATTATTTCAATCCCACCACTGTGTAAAGTGGTATATAAAGCTAAGTGCTATTGATATTGCTATTATCCCCACCCCCATCCCCCGTTCCCAAATTGGCCCTGACCCACTCAGCCTTAGAAGATGATATTTGTAGCTCAGGGTTGAAATGAAGATTCACTCACTTGGATGCTCTCCAGGCTTGGTTGATTTCTTGCGGATGTTTCATTACCCGAACTAGGTAACATCATGGGTTTGTTCTTTTATATTCAAGGCAAGCATATACAAAAGGAGAGCAAACTCCACTCCTTTCTATTACTGATAATATAGCAATAGCAGTAGACTTATATACCGCTTCATAGGCCTTTCAGGCCTCTCTAAGCGGTTTACAGAGAGTCAGCATATTGCCCCCAACAATCTGGGTCCTCATTTTACCCACCTCGGAAGGATGGAAGGCTGAGTCAACCCTGAGCCGGTGAGATTTGAACCGCTGACCTGCTGATCTAGCAGTAGCCTGCAGTGCTGCATTTAACCACTGCGCCACCTTGGCTCTATATATATATAACCTAGCTTGGTAGTGAAATGCCTTCAAGAAAACAACCAAGCTCAGAGAACAGCCACATATCACCTCTCAGTTTTTTTAAGGGGTTATTTTTTTAATCACAACTTTATTATTATTTTTATAAATAGCTCAAGGCAATGGACACATATAATACAACTTCTTCCTGCATTCCCAACAACAATCTTGTGAGGTGGGTTGGACTCAGATAGAGTGACCAGCTCCAAATCACTCAGCTAGGTTTTCATGTCAAAAGTGGGACGAGAACTCAGAGTCTCCTGGTTTTTAGGCTAGCTTTTTAACCACTGAAGACAAAGCTCTGCCATCATATCAGGTGTTTTGACAATGGTGGGGAGCTGTTACAATGGCTGTATGGAGCTGAAATAGAATGAATTCTGCTGCTTATCATGATGTTATGTTTTTAATTTGATTGTAGGCAGTGTTTATATCTTTATAGATTAGGTTTTTGAATTGTTTATGCCTATTATGGGACACCCACTCACTTAGATGAAATGATTGACCATGCAAGTTGGCCATCGTAATCTGGCTCCCTGATGTTGCTATACCTGGTGATATTAGGATTGAGGAAAAGCAATTGGAAAACTTATAGTTTGAAGTGGAGTGCTTATAGAGAAAGAAATCTACTGTTAAATCAATCACAATAGATTTCTAGGCTCCAGTCATGATTGATATAATACATAAAAGACTCCTCCAGTATTTGGAAATTTTGAAGTTATTGGACCTGAACAACCTAATTTTACAACAACACCAACAACAAAGAAAAGCACCACTTGAACACCTTTGGCATTGACAAAGTCACCATTGGTTAATTACAAAAGCCAGGTTTACTTGGAACATTTCTTTGACAATACCTTTAGCACTATCGAACAAAAATGGTTGTCTATCCTTGGGAGAGACTTGCCAATACAGTCTAAACATCTGTGTGACAAACAATAGTTGAAGGGGGGTATTTCCTATTCTCTTTCATTTTGATTTTAAGGATATTTATTACTAAGGACTTTTGATTGATAGCCATTGTTTTTATATTTTTAATCTAGTATTATGTCTCCCTACAGTCATATTTGACAAATAAATAAAAAAGTTTCTAGTCTTTTTTTAAACAAGATGAAAATAATTCATTATCAATACAATCTTAGAATCTTAAAGCATATCCACATTGTATAGTTCTTACTTTTCCATTGGGATTTTTTTTCCTTTAATGTCTATCAATGAGCCAATGTATTGTTTTTCCTGTCAAAATCTGAGATGGAAGGATTTTCACTCAAAAACAATACATTGGCTCATTGATAGACATTAAAGGAAAAAATCCCAATGGAAAAGTAAGATAGAAGAGATAGAACACTGAGATAGAAGAGTTTCACCCCCAATTTTATCCAAAGGTAAAATTCAACCTTAAGAGACTGGAAAACAATAATATGGTGCCCTTATTATTATTTTTAAAGTCCAGTAGGAAATAAACTAGCTTAGGGCATGAAAAATAATCCACTGATGGAAACCTCTTTTTCCCTTAATAAAGGAATGAATCATAACATACAAATGAATTATGTTCCTGTTTGTTGTGTGTGTGGTAATATTAACAAACAGCTATTGATTTGGGGAAAACAATTACAAAGCAGAACTAATGTAAGAAATAGACAAGAGAACTCCAGTTGCAAAGTTTTTCTTCAGGCAATTTTAGCATTAGAACACCAAGAGAGATCAGTTGTCCAGAGTGAGTGAAGGGAAGGAAAGTTGCCCACAAAACTTTGTTTTCTGGAAGTGATGCACATTTAGTCATGAACTAACAGATTGGCTGGGATGGGTTCTGCAGCCAGCACAAACAAGTGAGAAAAGAGTGTTGGCTTGTATGGAATGAGGCAAGCAAGGCATTCCATAACAAAACATCTGCCCTGGAAGCCAACCTTTATTTCTGAGATGTGAGTCAACACTGATTCCCATATATTACCTCTTTCCCAAAGATGAGACTTACCGTAACCCACATTCTAAGTTAATCTAACTTTCCCAAATCTCCCCTGAAGTTAATTCTTCATTCTTCTGCCTTCTTTGTTTGAAGAGATGGGTGTGAAGGACTCAGAGCTGTGATAGAAATTCTACTTGGCTATTTTGCAATGAGAAGACTTTTAAATTTATACAGATCTGTCTTAAGTAGAGGCATTTAGAGCTAAAGGCAATGAAAACATTGTTGAAAAAAAATAAGTGAACATGCCATCACATGAATTATTGTTGTAGTATTGCTCTTACTATTATTGTTCCTGTGAAAACCAGCTTCACTTTTTATAGGGTTCTAAAATATAATTTACTGTGATGCCATATTAATCATAACCATCTTGTGTACACTTGCCCTTCACTTTAATTTAGACTGTATTCAAGCCAATATTTATTCAGTCCAAGGCTGTGACTTGTTTTATAGAAGAAACCAACTCACAGAAGAGCACTGACCCTACCTGGCTGTAAAGTCAACATTGATAGCTATAATTTCTGATTTCCAAAGATCTAAACCTCATGCTGAGAACTTTGAACATCATTTAAGACTTCTTGGAATGTGTTTATGAGAGGGAGGAAAGACTCCAAAGCCACTTAGTAAAAAGCACAAGCAACTATTTTATGCTGGTTTTTCTTCTTCCATAGCCAAACCATATGAATCCTCTAATGATTTCACTAAAAAGTCTTTCTTGGCAGAATCCTGCTGCTCCCTTCCCAACAAAGCAATTTTTTAACAGAATGGTCTGAAAAATAGGGGAATCAAAGGATGTTTCAAATTTAAGATGCAAACCAATATACTAAGTCAAAGCTGAGAGTTTCTACCTGAGGGCAGAGAGCAGAGATGGATGAAAAATTTCTTCTCTGCTCCAAGTGTGACTGATGCACAGAAGGGGGCATTTCTAACATTGCTTCATCCATCATGGACTGATACTGGCAGTAAATCTACAGCAAGTCTGAATCAACTGTAGATTAACTCCCTTCCTTTGCAATCAATGGAAGGTAACATAAAGGAGGGAAGAAAAATTGCTTAAAAAAAAGAAAACAGTGATACATTTCTTGTCTCTTATTCTCTTTCATAATTAAGTTTACAACTTTACTTCTCTGCCTGCATTCATCAACTCTATACCATAAGAATAGACCATCCTCACTCACAGCTAGGAACTAATGTTAGGTGCTTTCTTCCTTCCTTCCTCTCTCCCTCCCTCCTTCCCTCTACCATTCTATTCCATTCCTCCATGTTGTTTAACATTTCTTCCTCTTACATTCAAAGTCTCAGTAGTTTGTATGCCATAGTTTGAGCAGTTGTCCAACAGGTATTGACTTTGCCATTGACCATAACTTTAATCAATTATGGCTTTCATACAATAAGATATAGATATAAGATGATATAGAAGGTGCAGATAGATTACCAATCACTGTAGTTGTATCCATGCCACTAACAGTATTTCCTACTCATGGTAAGGACATTACTGAAGGTTGCTTCCATTATCCATAAAAATATTTAGTTTTTAAAATCATGTGGAAGAAGCTTGATTTCACTATTCAGCTTTCAGGGCATGCTTTGTTCAAAGCTTCTTAGCAATAAGAAAGCTTTTTCAAGATTTGCACATCTTTTCTATTCAGTTCATAGCAATGAATCAAGCAGCCTCACCCCAGAGGGTATTAGAATACCCCTTGAGGTATTCTAGTCATTTTGTCCCAGCTGAAGCAGAGTAGGAGTAAAAAAAAAGGTGAGAAAGTCTGTAAAGTAAATACATCTCCTTAGCTTGATGAACATTTCTATTAATTGGAGCAGAGGTGGGTTGCTACCGGTTTGGCCTGGATCAGGCAAACTGGTAATAGCGGCTGCAAGAGGCTCCGCCCACCCACCCGTATGCTTCTGCGCATGGACAGAAATTTCGCACGTGAGCGTGCCCGAACTGGTAGTAAAAAAAATTAGTTCCCCACCTCTGAACCGAAGCTCTTCCTGCCTAAATCTGAGGAGGTCTCTATCTATTTTTTTCTAGGGTGAGAATGGATTTTATGTGCAGCATATATGTATTTGTGGTGGTGGTGGTGAGAATAAAGAAAACTAAATATTATCTGGGTCAATATGCCACAAGCCACAATTGCAATTGCAAACCAGTTTTAGTCCATATGGCAACGTAAACATGATATATCTTAGAACAAGCGAGTCAGGTATTCTAATTGCCAGCCAAATAGGAAAACTGAAATTATTTAAAATTCAGTAAACATGCGAGTGTGTTTTTAGCCAGATCTGTTGTAAAAATCAGAATCTAAGTGTTCTTCCCTTTATTCAGTTTTTAGAAGTGTTTCAGAAAATCTTCTAATTACCTGAAGACTTGAGACAGAACATTGTTGCTCAGATTAGCAACCACTCAACACAAACTGTAAAAATCCAAGGTTTGAAGTTTGATATTGAAGTTTTACAGAACTGAATGTAAAAACATTTTCTTTTCACTGATCTCCTCTGAATCATTACAAGCTCATCAGTAGATTTGACAGCAACCATCTCAGTGGATATGAAGTCAATTCTTCTAATGTTTATCTAAACTGCCTAGAGTCACTTAAATAGTGAGATGGGCATTGTTTAAATTTATTAGATAATTGTGTCAGACTTGGAAGCCATCTTTTACATTGGGCCACATTTTCTACTGTGGGATAACGAGAGGGGGGATTATATGAAGTATGGGAGATATATAGTCAAAATAACATTCTTTTCTTAGAGAGTCAAGGACATTTTGCCCAGCAGCTGTGATAAGATGACTAGGAGGCAACTCCAGTTTTGGATGGTGCCTGATTGGACCATGTGATGGACATGTGGATGCTGGGCAGGGACTTGAACTTTCACTTGGGTGGGAAAAACCTGGAAGCTGTCAGATTTGGGTTTTCCCAGATGTGCCAATATGGCATCTCTAATAAAATTGAACTTTGAGGAAACTCAAGCCTCAGAGTCTTCTTTCGTTCGTGGTGTTACTTGGAACCCTGACAAATTGATAAATAGATGATAGATAGATAGATAGATAGATAGATAGATAGATAGATAGATAGATAGATAGATAGATGATAGATGATAGATGATAGATAGATATCAGTTTCTAACTGATTAAACTGGTGATGCTAACCTAAGGCTCCTGGGCTGCTTGTAGCATTGGAACTTCTTTTCGCCAGTACTGTTGAAGATTGGTGGAACAGATTTTCATCATTCTTTGGCAGGAAACATGAAACATGAAAAGAAACACAAAACATGAAAACTGCACAGCGTCTGTAAGCTTAACAGAATTTTAGAATGAAGAATGATTTGTTAAACTTTCCTGAAGGAACAAATAACCTCCCACTTTGTATTTTGAGCCTTCCATATGTCTAGCATTTGGAGATTACCAGATTGTCTACACTTTATTTACACAATCCCTGTAAAAGTACTGTCCAGCTTGATTCTCCATGCTTATTAGTAAACTTGATCTTAATCTTTCTGCTTGGTTCCTGGACAATTTCACAATTCCTGTAAAGATACTGCTGATTTAATTTGCTCTGTCAATAGAAGCAGCATGCAACGAATTCTTGCTCCATCCCAATTTACAATCTCAAACCAGTCATTACTTCCCCTTCATACTCAAACACAGCTGTGAAGAACCTTTTTGACACCAGGGATTGTTTTCATGGAAGATAATTTTTCCAAGATTGGGGGGGGGAGTATTGGTCCACAGCCCGGGGGTTGGGGGACCCCCTGTTCAAACACATAAAAGTTCTATATATTGCAATCTATATTACATTTTTCAGAGCAAGAAGCTACCATTGGCATCTATCAACTCTTCCTAAATCTTGCTCCCGGAGCCTGCAAGCAACAGAAGCTTCATTGGGCAATTCTCGGCTTCAACCTTATGGCCTCCAGAGTGTGCATCTGGGAAAACACCATAGAAGAGTATATGCACAGTATATGGCATTGAGGAACTTCCCCAGTAATGGCATTTCTTTCAGATTGGCTGGCTTCACTTCAAGAACAATTCAGACTCACCAGTTCATCCCCTAATAGCTACTATTGCAAGCCTTCCCTGCCTTTCCTTAGCTTTCTCATAGAACCTTCTACCCCTGCAATCTCCATTTACATAAGGGCAATTCTTGTTGTGGCTCAGGCTTAAATGATGTGTCCCAGGTGCCTTCAGCTTCATCTGCTTGCTTTGTTGGTTGATCCTTCATTTAGTTGTTGCTTGTATTTGTTTTAGTATAAAAATATAGATTGTGGATGTGGGGAAAGAGGGATCTTAGTATCTTGCTAGACAATTTAGGAGCAATTCTGTGGAGATTCTCAGTTTTCCAGTTGTCTCAAAGGTGCTATTTTTCCAAAAGGCAACCGGACTGTTTTTTCCTAGAAGGAGGAGGAGGAGGAGGAGGAAGAAAAAGAAGAAGAAGAAGAAGAAGAAGAAGAAGAAGAAGAAGAAGAAGAAGAAGAAGAAGAAGAAGAAGAAGAAGAAGAAGAAAAAATTTCATTCTGGCAGGATGGTGAAGGTGATGGAAGGATTAGTTCTGACAAGACGGGGGAAGGGTTGGAAGGATCATTTTATAACTGCAAATAAAATGATCCTTTCAACCCTCCCAACAACCTGTTAGAACTAATTCTTCCATTATCTTCATCATCCTGCCAGAACCGAGGAAGCTTCTTGGACGAGAAGTGAAATGTTTTCTTCTTCTTCCTCATGGAAAAAACAATCCAGTTGCCTGTTGAAAAAAGCACCTTTGAGGCAACTGGCCCACTGAGAATCTCCCCAGAATTTAAAGGAGTTGATGTTCAAGACACTTGCAGGCAAGGTATTGCTGGAGTTGGTTGGAAAATAAATCTTAAACTATAAACAATATTTGTAAGGCCTAAGTATGACACAACTGTCTTCTCTAAGTTTACTTTCCTATGTCACCTAGGAATGTTGGGAGTTATCTGCAGAACTACTAATTAGCAATAGCAGTTAGCAATAGCAGTTAGCCTTATATACCACTTCATAGGGCTTTCAGCCCTCTCTAAGCGGTTTACAGTGTCAGCATATTGCCCCCACAGTCTGGGTCCTCATTTCACCCACCTCGGAAGGATGGAAGGCTGAGTCAACCTTGAGCCAGTGAGATTAGAACCGCTGAACTGCAGATATCAGTCAGCTGAAGTGGCCTGCAGTACTGCACCCTAACCACTGCGCCACCTACTAATTAGAGAAGGCAATACTTTCTGCAACCCTGACAGACAAGATGTCAACTTAAAATACTCGGGCCTGTCTTCTATATTTACATTTATAAAATATCATTTATATATATCAAAATGGACCAAAATCCAAATTAAAAATAAAAGAACCCTTCATTTTAAGATGATAATATTAAGCTCTTCTCTACACACACAACCCTCAAGTCCCCAACAAATAGTAAAAAGTAAAAGTTCCCCTTGCACATATGTGCTAATTGTTCCCAACTCTAGGGGCGGTGCTCATATCCGTTTCAAAGCAGAAGAGCCAGCAAAGACATCTCTGTGGTCATGTGGCTGGCATGATTAAATGCTGAAGGCACACAGAATGCTGTTACTTTCCCACCAAAGGTTATATGCTTTCAAACTGCTAGGTGGCAGAAGCTGGGACAAGTAACGGGAGCTCACTCCATTACGCGGCGCTAGGAATTTGAACCGCTGAACTGCCAACCTTCCTGATCAACAAGTTCAGCATCTTAGCTACTGAGCCACCATGTCCCTTCAACAAATACTAGATTAACATAAATGTGAAAGCTTTGCAGAGCTTTGTATGCTACCACGGATTTAGAAATGTTCTCAATGAAGTAATTGTCAATACATATGGGCGAAGAAAAAACTCTACGCCTTCAGTGTATAAACCCCAATTTTGCAGTTTTTCTTAATATACTTCAGTCCTTAATATACTTCACCTATATTTAATTTTGCAGAAGTGTTTAACCAATGAGAGTAGAATTGTTAATCAGAGCAGCGATACAAGAATACCAGCATGATATCTGTCTATTGCTTTCTGAATCTATACCATTAATAATCTATAAAGTGGCATAAAGCATATAGGAGTATCATTCAACAATATAAGTGTATGTTCTGTCAGTATGCATCAGCTGGAAACTCAACTGGTTTGAAAGTTATTGAAATATATTGTAGAGAACAAATATTGCAGTGACATGAACTACAGAATGTGAACTAGGTCAATATATAGTATATCAGTCAGAAACAAATCAGGCATTTTTAAAATAGTAATAGGGTTTATGGATTATAAACAAATTGAATTTATGGCTGAAGAGTTACTAAAGTAGATGGAATTTTGAAAGCTACAAGATATGGTAGCTCTAATCTATTTCTCTTCTTAAATGAAAAACAATATTTTTCTAGTATGTGGAAAACTGGAGATTAATTGCTGAAGAGGAAGATAAACTTTTGATGGTATAATTTGATTTTAAAAATTAAAAAGAGCCAAAACCAGTAATTTTATTTAGAGGAAATGGATTGCAGATTATAAACCCTATCTTCAAGTATCATAAATTTCTTTTTTTCACTGTAGGGGTCTATAGTTTGCAGGTCAACTTAGCATTCTTTCTTTTACACACACAGAGAAGTGATTGCTCTATTGACATGGGGGGGGGGGAGAGTCTATAACAAAACAATATTTTGATTAAGTTACCCCAAAATGTTCCATAGTACAGAGTAAGCTTTTGTCTTTAGCTCAGAACTTTTTGAATATGGGATCAAGCAGAGAGGAACAGAGAAAAGTCATCTGATATTAAAGGCATGGAACTCCTATTAACTTGCTTGGAAAGTGAACATGTGGAGGGGACATGATGAAGATCTAAAGAGAGATTCCAAAAGCATTGAACTTAATGACAACCCTCTGTGCTTTTACTTAACCATGATTGCACACAGGGTCCCTGATCCCATTGGGTCTCCTGATGAGTTTAGCTGTATATTTCACAGCTTCATTTCAGCACTAGGATTAGATACAGTAGGACTTTGTCTTCTCTTTGTACTTTCTATTTTCTAACATCTGAGCCTGCAGTTGCCAAACAAACCGATAAAATTATTTTAAAGTATTGAGGAAAGTGTAGCCCAGTAGATGTTGCTAAAGTAAAACTTCCAGCAACCCCATTCAGCAGAGCAAAGTTGGAAATTACAGTACAGTAATATCTGGAGGGCAATATATTTCCCATCATGTCTTTGAAGCACCACACACAGGTTGCAGGAATAATTTTTAAGAATTACAGTGGTTGAACATCTTATTTTTAAAATAATATAAATCAAGAAGTCCTCTAGAAAAAAAATTTTTTTTTTCCAGATAAATGCTGATAATTATACATACGTTTCCTATTTTCTCTGTATTAAGCTTCAAATCTTGCTTTGGCTATAATTTCCATTATAATCATAATCAAAAGCATTTGATTTTGAGTAAAGCATAGTTATTCTACTCGGAAATGCCTAAGAATAGCTGTCAGTATTAACTGGGGAAATGACTATTCCATTAAGTTCTCCTATTACATAGAAGAGTCACACTTCATGTTTTTAAGAAACACCCATGCAGAGAAAGAGGTTTGGACATAGCAATAGGAGGGAGTCATCTGTTATTGAGTGAAAGATTTAATTTAGACCATCAACTTGGAGCGATGTCAAAAAGATGCTTGTCCAAACGTGCTTGGATGTGAATGATTGTCCCAATAGTCTAAAATTTGGATGAGCAGCAGCAGTGTTAAATACATCAGGTTTCATGACACTATGCAGGTCACTAGGTGGGGAACAGGGGGTAACTTGGCATAATCACAAGGTATTTATTGAAGTTCTAGTTCATTTGAGCAACTGAATGCCAAATGACACATTGCATTGTTATTCAGATTTTTTTTTACAAAAATATTTGAAGTGGTCATTTGTATCATTTAACTGGAATATGTTCCTAATCCAACTTTGGTTTGCTGCTGCTTTATGCCCTTAACAGTGCTGTTACAGCAAATAATATTTTGAGAGTCAGACAACAGTTGGAGGGCGTGTGGGAAGGGTCTCTGATCTTAATCAAGAATATTTTTGACTGAAGCATGTCTGTGCTCAGCTGTTTTCCTTGTTATATTCAACACCATATTAAGGTTTGATGTCTCTCATTTTTTGTTATGTTAAATTTATTCACTTACCTATGTACATATGGATGTTCTATTACATTTTATTGTATTCTTTTTCTTATTTTCTAGTTCTAATTGGTCATACATTGCAATAAACTATTCTGTTCTGTTCCATTCCGTTCCACTCCAGTCCAGTCTAGTCAGTCTATTCTATTCTATTCTATTCTATTCTATTCTATTCTATTCTATTCTATTCTAGTCTAGTCTAGTCCAGTCCAGTCCAGTCCAGTCCAGTCCAGTCCAGTCCAGTCCAGTTCAGTCTAGTCTATGACCCAGAATTTTTTTGGCTAGTTTATTTTACCTAGTGTTTACAACTATTCCTAGACAGAGATAACTTGGTCACGGTAGTTGCTGTATTGGTATTGTCCTATGTAGTATATTAAGCTGTCATTGAGAATGACATGGAACTCATGACATATGAAGAATATAGCTTGCGGGTGGTAAAGCCTGGAACATCAGTTTCAAGGGAAAACTGATAGTCAACTAAGATATTACCCAGATAGTTTGGTTCTAAATTCAAGGCATCAGTCATTTATTTAATTTACTCAATTTATGTGCTGCCCATCTTGTTATCATGATACTTACAGCTTTACTCCAAGTACTAGATGATATTTTTTCCCACTGAGGACTAATTTGGTGGGCATGGGGTGGGTATACTCAAAAAAGGGCTGCCAAGAGAGATTTGCCTAAGTACAAAATGATTGCTATAGAGTACATGACTTGTTACAAAATCCTTAGTTACCAGAAGGTGAGGTGGATCTACCAGGAAGCTCTTTACCTCCCAGTGAGACTTTTGTGGGACTTAATTTTTAATCTGAAAATTATTATGACTATTGAAGTTAATACTTTGCTTGATGATTTTGACTTTTCCTAAATTAGGTAATTTTTAAATAATATTTTTATTTTTTTTAAATGCAAATAATACAAACAGTACATAAACATCTAAATACAAAAAAAGAAAGAGAAAGGAGAAAAAACCCACATATTACAGTGCACCCGCCTGGAGAACCATTTCCCCCCCCCTTATATTTTGTCATCTTTAACAACTAAAAGATATACAATATATTCCATTTATCTCACCCAAAACAACATATATTCTTTAGTAGGTTTATTCCCTTTGCCTTCTACCAACACTGATTTTATAAAATCCGCCCATATTTCATTATAATTATTTGCTTTGATCATCCCTTTTTAAGATTTAATTTCCATTGTTAATTTATCTTTTGTTGTCATACTGTAAATTTCATTATACCACTCATTTCTTTGAATATCCCAATTTTGTCCCCAATATTTAGCCACCACTAATCTAGCTGCCATTGACAAATTTACAATCAATTCCTTTTTTGTTTCATTTATATCCCATTTTTCTACCAGCAAAAGTAATGCAATTCTCGGTGACATGTCTAAATTTACATTCAAAAGTGCTCTAATTTCTCTAAACACAATGTCCCATATTTTTTGTGCACTATCACAATCCCACCATATACGTTTGTATGTTCCAACCTCTTTCTTGCACCTCCAACAAATATTTGTATATTTACCATCTATTTGATTTAATTTATGTGGTGTTAGGTACCACCTCCATATCACTTTATATCCATTTTCCTTAACTCTGACATATACACTTTTCTATTCCAAATGTTTTTTTCCAATCATTATCATTTATTTCTCCTAAATCTGATTCCCGAATTAATTTTAAAACTTTTACCTGCTCTTCTAATTCAGTTAATATTCTATACATTTTCCCAATTCTTCCTTTACCTATATATTCTTCATTCACCTCACATTTTTTTATAATCATTTCAAATTTTGTTAACCCTAAACTAGGTAATTAAAAATAATAATTATTTTTTTAAAATGAGGCAGACAATCTAATAGAGGTATCCAAGGACATATTAGAGTTCACAGATATTATATAATCTACTCTTGTTCTACATAGGATGGCAACATCTTATAGAGCTATGTACAGAATAATATTGGTCAATATTAAGATTGTCCAAGTATGCTTGTCCTTGTACAAATTGTGCATTCTATTATACATTTTCTTCATCTCTCTTTTGAGTTTTGTATCTAATTGTTGCTTTTCTTTGCTTCACCATTGGGTATGAAAAGTGGAAAAGGACCTTCTTAGTCATAACATCATGGCTATGGATTGTGTAAACCAGTTGACAATGGCAAAACTGACCCTGACATTTCAGGATCAATAAAAGATCTACCTGTTTACTCAATCATCTTTGAATCTGAGTAACAATAACTTGCCATCCATGCATTCTACTATTGTGATATTGCTGTATTTTTATTAGGTAGATTTGAGATTTCATTTTTTTAAAAAAATCATATATACCCCAATAATCTATGAATTATAAATTAATTTATTAAAATGTGAATGCCTGCTAAAAGGGAAAAGTCGCAATCAAGAATCATTTGTCTTCCCTTTCTTTTTGGTTGCACCATAATACTAACCAAAGCCATCCTTTAAGATTTGGGACTATAAAGCCACACACAAAGCAGCACAAACATTTAAACTTTAGCATTCAACCTGGGACAGTATCCAAGTGTTTTTGTCCCCTCTGTTAAAATGTGTATCCAATAACACACAATGGAAATTGACAGAAAACATACTGCTAGAACCATATAATTCCCTTGGTGTGTTTCTCTATTTACTTCTGGAAACATAGCTAATTGTGTGAAGAATGCATGACATACTTGATGTTCATAGTGTGTTCAAATCCACCCAAAGGGCTTGTGAAAGATTTAAAGTCAGGTTTTAAAATGAGCCCCAGTGATCTCAGTGGGACTGATTTTCAAGAATTCATGTTTACACTTGCTGTTCACATTCTTAACAACTAATGATCAGTAAAAATCATTAGCTGACACAGAACTTTGGGAACACATGTTTTATGCCCAACTCCACCAATATTTTTCATTAAATATAATATTTTTCCTTACATTGAGTTGTCAAAATAGTTGATTTTTAAATGCCAAAAAGGCATAATGATACAAAACAACAAACTTTTGCATTTGTGCATAACATTGAAACATTGTTTTTAGGCTTATAGCTAACCAGAGTTATTCTGATTAGTATTAAGATGTGATGTTATTAGGAAACTCCATGGCTTTGGTAATCCAAAACAGGGGTGTCAAACTCACATCATCATGGTGTTGTCACATACATATTGCATCTTTCCTAAACTGTGTGTGGGCGTGGCCAGCGCATGACACATCTGGCCCGTGGGCTGCGGGTTTGACAGCCCTGTTCTAGAACAATATTTCTCAATATTGTTCTGGGGAATTCTGGGAATTGAAGTCCACAGAGTTGCTTAGATTAAAAAACAATTTCGCAGAAGAAGGCAATAGCAATCACTTCTGTGTTGTTGCCAATAAAATGACATGAACGTGTCTATCAGATTACCAGCAATCAAGCTGAAAATGTTTTTTATATTAGGGATAATAGACACAATTGATGAAGTACCACCATTAGAATAGATTAGAACACATATGCCTTTAAAATTCCTATTAAGCTTGTCATCACTTTGTCCTTGTACAAATTGTGCATTCTATTATACATTTTCTTCATCTCTCTTTTGAATTTTGTATCTAATTGTTTATAGTATACTATATATCTAAAGTGTGACCTGAGCTGCAGTAGACATGTGGACAAGCTTTTAATGTTGTTTGCCTTGGAAAAGATACTTCAAATATTTTTCGTGATATTGTAAACAAAATAGAAATACTTCCTCCAAAAAACATTCTATTTATTTATTTCTCCCATTTAAAAGAGTCCTGGTGGCACAGTGGTTAGAATGCAGTATTGCAAGCTAACTGTGCCCATAGTCTGGAGTTCAATCCTGAATGGCTCAAGGTTGACTCAGCCTTCCATCCTTCAGAGGATGGAAAACGAAAACTCAGATTGTTGCGGGTAATAGTGGACACCGTAAACTGCTCAAAGTTGGTAAAGCATATAAGTCTATTGCTTTATGGCTGCAACTCTAAGTATTGTACAACAATCAGTACAAACAAATAGACAAGAACAGTCATTATAAAAATAAAGTCTATTATAAAAATATACTATTCAACTAGCCTTGAGGATAAGGTCACCATTTCCTAAAAACGAAAAATTGACAATCTGTGCGTATAAATGGCTTTGTATACCTTATTTCTGGACCATGAGAATCATGGAGCAAATCTATTTCTCCTATTTGCTAAGAGTTGTCATCAACTTGGTGGCACATAATCAACCAAATAAACTTTACCAGAAAGGAAAATTACTGTCGGAAGATGGTTTCACTGAAATAAGTAGAAAATGGAAAACATTCTCAAACAGAATAGAAGCAAAGGCCAAAAGGGAAGCTTACCTTGATCACAGGGATGAGATGGCCCTGGAAATGTAAGAAGAAATGGCATATGACTGACAGGTCCTAACTGATATGTTTATAAGAAAAGGAGGAAGTATAGCACAATAAGATTTTCAAGATTCTGTTATTACAACCAATCTAAATAAAATAGTTTTAGCTTTTCTGTGGAGTTGATTCCTGATCTAGGTTACTGGTAGGGCTGATAGGTCCATATGAAAATATCATGTTGAAGATGTCTATGGAGATTCTCAGTCGTCCAGGTCACGGTTGTCCCAGTCATCCTGAAGAATCAAGGAAAGTTGTCTTTATTGTCTTGCCATGTTTGCCATCTTCAAATGCTACTTAGCATTAGTACTGTGCTATTAAGCTACTTAGTATTGAGTACTAAAGAGTGTTGAATAGTATTAATATTACTTAGTATTGAGTAGAGAAATGGCACATGTGCAACCTCTCCCTTTCCCTTCCAAACCTCTGTCAATTCTCTATGGTCTCAGAAGGACAGTGACATAATGACTTGAATGTGAATATTTGATAAAACAGCATCCAGGTTGCATGGACAATATATTCCTTTTTAGACAAATATAAATCTATCAGCACTTCATACCCCCGAGTGACTAAGGGAGGGGAACAATGCTCTTCTCCTATTCACAACCAATTTGAAGACTTTACATTCTAGATAAATTCAAAAGAGAATTTAAGGCAGAATCACTGCCTTCAACATCAAATGAAGAGCATGCTGTTTGAAAATATCAGCTGAATGTTATGGGAGATCAGCTTCCTCTGTTGTTGCAGTTACCACACAATCAGTTTTAAAGCAGCTATTATAAGAACATCTGCAGGAATATGAATGTAAGAACATGTCCTTTCAATTGCAGAAGAGAACTATTATGGTCCTGCAGGTGTTATTGGAATATGATAGCTATCGTGCCAACTACTGGCTTTTTAAAGACTTGACATGCACCAGCTTATCCTTGTAGAATAAAAATATTTTCTGCCCTTCTTTATATCCTCATTATTAGAAAGGAAGAATTTTTTTAACATATGTGAACAAACATTGTTAGCTAACCATGTGGTAAGTCATTAACTATTTGTGAATGAGTTTGGACATGGATGGGATTCCTAAGGTGCCTCATTGCTGGCTATGGTAGATAGGGTTTATGGGAGTTGTAGCCTCAAATATCTGAATGGCAGATTGTCTACCTCAGTGACTGCTTAGCATAGTACAGATGAAAATATGCTTGGAAATGCTGCAAGAACAGAGTAAGTTCCTATATTTTTATGAGCTGATAGCGTAGTTTAAAACTGCAACATATATATTATAGGAATGAAACTGACTTTTATTATAATGATCACCAAAATTGAGTACAGTATTGTAGGAGGTAATAGAGTCCAGATAAAAACATATTAAACATTTCTGAATAAATAAAAAAATAAAAAAGACAAACCAAAATACAAGGCTACATTTAAATCTAAATTGATAAAACATTAGCCACAGAATACTAAGCATGTTTAATTTTTTAAACAAAGCCCCACAGTTATAAAATTAATTAAACCATTCACAGTTAAAACAGCATGATAAAGTAACTTTGTGATCAATCCTTGCATTGACGACTTTCACAGATCTGCAAAGCAAAGCAAAGATGAAGTAAGATAATAAGCATAGTTGTGGTTTCAATTAGCTACTGCTTTGCTTAACAATCCAGTTGCCAGCTCCAATTATGGTTACTAAATGAGGACTACCTGTCACCATAAATAATCTTGACATAGTATAAACTAGATAACATTCTATTACTTTTTTCAAACTTGTTTGGTAGTTCATCCTTTTCCATGAGATAAAAAACAGTTTGGCATCCTTGATGCATCTGTTACATAACACAAATTATTATGTTAAAAAGCTATCATGACTAAATGAATGAACCTGAGATCTCATTTTCCTTTCCTAATGCTTCTTTAAAAGTCTTGCTTAGATTTGAGGCATCACAGAAGTGTTATTTTTTTAGGCAATGTCAGTGTAAGTCCCATATTTCATTTCAAAATTCAGCTAGAAGTATAGATTTTGAAAACAGGTATACTTGTCTGGAAACTTCTTCCCAAGTATTAAAGGCTAACTGCTGGCTGAACTGTTCACTGAGACTCTGATCAACTGGAATGGATTTAATCTTGGCTTGATTTCACTTCAACCAATAACTCATTTGTTTCAATTTTGTTTTAGTTTTACCTTGTATGCAAGCAAGATGGTGATGTGAATGTTATGGATAAGTCCACTAGCTTTTGTACATTCCCCTGTAAATAATTGAAAAAGTGAGGCATTTTATTTCAACCAATAAAGCTCAGCCCTATAACTATCTTGAAAGAGATCTTATGATACAGTAGAAGATTATCTTTCAACCCTATAGCTGTCTGGCTTGTGAGTCCCATTATTTTCAGCTAGTTTGGCCATCATATATGAGAATGACTAATAAATGGTTGAAAGCAGAGGTGGGTTCCTACCGGTTTGGACTGGTTTGGCTGAACCAGTAGTTTGGCAGCAGGGGTCATTGGAACCGGCAGCAACCCAGGCCTGCAGCCCATGGATAAAAACTATTCTTCAGCCTGCTTGTGAGGCTGCCTATGCTTCTATATCTCCTTCCTGATGGTAGGAGAATAAAGAAGTGCTGAACAGGGTATGAAAACTTCCAGTGTTGGAGCCTCCATTACTTTTGAATGCAAGTCATTCAGCTGATGAATTGTTCTGTTAGGAAATTTCTCCTTAGTTCTAGATTGGTTCTTTCCTTGATTAGTTTCGAATCCAGTGCTTCTTGTCCTGCCCTCAGGTGCTTTGGAGAATGGATGATTCCCTCTTATTTGTGGCAACCCTCTAGATATTGGAACACTGCTATCACGTCACCCCAGTCCTTCTTTTTCAAGAAGAAAAGTTCCAATAGGTCCTGTAGGGTTTCACAAATCTCACAATAAAGGTAAACACACATACTTCTGAATCGTAATAATCCCAAGGATTGCGAAGTGATTCAGCTCTGATCAAGGATAATCAACATGACCGAAGATTTTACATTGTAGAGGAAAAAAACCTGACATCTATTGCAGAGTTGTTTTGATTAAAAAAGGTTCCCCCCCTCACATTGAGGTCATTAGCCAGCCAGCTTTAAATATCCCTTTC
Source organism: Thamnophis elegans (assembly GCF_009769535.1). NCBI lineage: Eukaryota > Metazoa > Chordata > Lepidosauria > Squamata > Natricidae > Thamnophis > Thamnophis elegans. The sequence goes on along the minus strand of NC_045545.1, from coordinate 30,987,857 downwards.
ATGCAGCTGGGCTCAGTGTAATGTGATTTTTTTTCTCCTTTCCTAAGGTATCCCAGGGCCATTTGACTATTTCAGACAAAGGAGGAAAAGGCCCCTGCCGAGCTTGGAAATCATCTTGCTACTTGGAGATCAGCTTGGAACAGGTTATTTATTGCTGTTCTTGGCATGAGAGGTCTCTCCCAAGCCTGAAGCCTGTTTGGCTGTTCTGTTTGCAGCTCTCTAGCGCAGCTGATGATTCTTCCTTTGGAGCATGGGGTGCCTGACAGGCCCTGCAAGGAAAGGGCCTGCTTTGCTCCACTTTCCTGCCTAAGCTGATTTCCAGTTACATCAACAAAAAGGGGCTGAGTTAACAAACAGATGCTTAATAATGTGCCTTAAAGAAGAATGCATTGAATCGTGAAATTTTTGCTTTAGCAAACTCTTTGGAAGGACCTTTTGGAAACAATTGTTCCATAAGCACAGCATAAATCTGTAGTTATAAAACCTTTAATGTTCCTTCCTCTCCCCCCCCCCACCATATGAAATTGGTTCAGCACAGAGGTGGGTTCCTACCAGTTCGCACCAGTTCGATGGAACCAGTAGTGGAAATGGTGACTGGGTTGCTGAACCGGTAGGGATGGCATGCTCGCCACGCCCCCAAACTGGTTCCCCACTCCCCGCGACGTCTTTTTTGACATTTTTAATGTTCTGCACATGCGCAGATCTATTTATAGGCAACTGTGCATGCACGTGTAAGTGAAGCGAGGGTACACCCGCAAATCACACATGTACTGAACCGGCACTAATGCCGGCAGAAATCCACCCCTGGTTCAGCATTTTTGCCCCTTTTTGTGGGGTATTATTTTGTTAGCCAAAACTTTCAACCTAGACATGGCAGCCTATCACTACACTGTAGCAAGAAGATGCAGCACAGCCCAATTATTAGCTGCCATTTAGTGGCTGTCTAGACCGGTGCTTCTCAACTCCAGCAAATTTAAGGTAGGTGGATTTCAGCTCCCAGAGTGCTCCAACCAGCCATGCTGGCTGGAACATTCTGGCAGTGAAAGTCCAAATTTCTTAAACTTGTCAAGGTTGAGAAACACAACTGTAAACATTTGCAGCCCAGATATGTTAGCTGTGACCACAAGGTTTGTTCTTCCCTGCTACAGGGATTAATATTCTGATAAAGTTAATCCACTGGTTTTACATAGGCTTTTCATTGTAATAAATAATGAGATGCACAATCCAAAGTAATTTTTCTTCCCTGATACATTTGAAATAGTAATAGAAGACTTTTTAAACCATGTACTATAACTATCACTTGTTGCAACAACAAACTTGGAACTCTGACAAAACCTTTAAATGCAATTTCCAGAGAAAGCCCTACACTTATTTAAATGGAAATAGACCATAATGTTTAAAAGTTTTTATTAATAAAGGAATACATCAAGAGATTGGTAGGATTTTGGAAAGTGGGATATACATTTCTATTTTATGTGTAGTTTTATTCTAGGGACAGGTAATCTTTTGGGTTATCAGGTTTGCCATTAATATTGAGCAACTAAGGACCATAATAGATAATGATACATATGAGACAGCTAGCATTTCCTGGAGTTTTCCCTTCCAAGGTTGGTGACTTCCTTCAGATTGTAGCTATATACTACACTATTAGCTGTAGAATAGTGTTTGTGCTAGCATTTTCATGGATTTTGTATCACAAAATAGTGTTTGAAAAATATAATACCTGATTACAGATGGTCCTTGTTTAGTGGCCACAGCTGGAATTCCATCACTAAGCAAAGCAGTCACCAAGTGGGAAATTGTGTGTTTGCAACTGTGTTTTCCTTTGCTGGTGAGATAGTCATGATGCTAGGAAAAATGAAAGGAAAGTGAAGCAGAAAATGACCAGCAGCAAATGTCATGTAATCTGTCACTCCACTAATGCCTTTAAACTCGCAGAATGAATATGATTGTACATGAAACCATATTTCCTGGGACAAAGGATGTAAATCTCTAGTATATACACCAAAATATACAAAAGTAGTTTTCAAACTCTATCTTTGGGATGGGGGGGGAGAAACTTGTATATAATTTTAATTGAATTGTTCTGTATGGTATGTGGTACTTAAATAATATGCCTTAGGAAACCAATATTGGCACATTAAATGTACACAAAATTCAAATTAGAATGGGCTTTCTTTCCCCAATAATGTAAATTAATATTTTACTCTCATTTTGTTTTGTGACATATTTTGCTAATAAAAAAAACTTTCTGTTTTTTAAGGTTATTTTAGCATCATTAATGCTTCATTAATTAGTTTTGCTGATTTTTAAAGAAGCTACTGCCATATTTTTTTTCTTTTGTATCAGATATGAATCCCAAAATAAGGCTTTTCCCAATTCGCATTCTACAAATAAGTTGAGAATTGTAATTTTCAGGGTTTTCAGTGTGCTTCTTAGGAATTGCGGTATCACGATCTCTAAAGCATTGGGACAATCTGGAAGAAATATTTCCTCCTTTCCTATATACCATCCCATTCACTTAGATCAACAGTTATTGGAAAATACCCAGGCATGGAGGGAGGAAGCAGGGAATTAGCATTGAATCACCAGTCAGCCACAAGAGTTCCATGACTGACCCACCCCTTAAGCTCCATGGAATCTTGTCTATTTGTTCTCAAAAGGAGGCAAATAGACTGGAAAGATTCCTGTATTATAGGCAGAACGCAATAAATTAGATAGTTTGAACTTTACATGTGTGGATCCGGACTCTTGTGCCTAGCAACAGTACAGCCTTATTTCATGGCTAACATTCAAGGATGATGGATATGTGAGAAATAGATAATCTAATCTGTTGTTCATCTTGCCCTGAGATTCCCAAAGTGGAATCTGGAGGAGTCAAGGTATTTGTAAACACCTCCCAGTTTCCCCACTTTTTATTAAAAAAATGATCTTAAATATCATCTTTTCCAGCAAAGCAAAGGATTAGCCCAAAATACAATTGTTATTTACAAAAATGCCTGTGAACTAAATGACATTGGCATTCTATGTTTTTAAATGTGCTTCTCTTGTCCCCTCACCACCTAAAGAAAAAAGGTCAAGTTAGTTGGAGGTTGTAGAAGTGGTGTGCCAGACAGTAGGGTGGTTTCCTGGGCAACTGGTCTTTTATGGCTGGATCCATACACAGTGTGGTGATCATTTAATATGTGGGGATAAGTTTCCTTATAGCAGCTGGTTTTTTTTTTTGAAAGCCCATGCTGTGCTTTTAAAATGTAAAATGTGACAATTGCTCCCAAACAATCTTGGACGCCCGAGTTCCCTACTGTGAATAATTTGATTCTTCGCAATTTCAATTCCAGCTCTTGCCTTCTGAATGAGATTTTTTTTAATGAAAATTTTAAAAAACAAACTTTTACAAATGTTTACTTTCCTCCCCCCACCCTCCCCCCCACCCTCCCCCCCAACCCCCCACCCTCCCCCTTAGTAAAACTACTAAGTCCTGGCTGTTCCGGCAGGCTGGGGGCTGTTAAAGCACCCAGCCCCATCTTAATTGTGACTGTTGTGGATTTTAAAATTGTTTGTATTGTCTTATTTATTCCCTCCCCTGTTTATTGTGAGCCGCCCAGAGTCCTTCGGGAGTGGGCGGCATACAAAACCAACAAACCTAAACCTAAACCTAAACCTAAGTTTTCTCTCAAATTTTGGGCTTGTGTAAATTTTACATTTCTTACCCAAATCTTTTCCCATTTGTCCAACATTATTGGTTCTTCAAAATTTTGAGCCCACTTTATCATACAGTCTTTAACTAGTTCTATTTCCGAGTCTATTTCTATTAATACATTATATAATCTCTTTATATGCATTGGAGTTTGATCTCTAATTTGTTTGAGTAAATTATCCTCGACTTACATAAAGCCGATTTTTTGATCTATTTTCCATCTGGCCTGTAACTGCCTGTACTGAAACCATGATTGAATTACCTTTTCTTCTTTTAGTACATTCAAAGGTTTTAACTGTAATACACCTTTTTCTAAGGTAAGAAGCTGTCTGTATGTAATTACATCCTGTTTTTGTACTATATTTATATTTTCTATTGCATGTCTAGGAATTGCCCACATGGGTATCTTATCACATAATTTGTATTGATATTTTTTCCAGACCCGCAGTACAGCATTCCTTAAAATATGACTTTTAAAGTTTTTATCTACCTTTTTGTTATACAGCAAATAAGCATGCTATCCATATACCAAATCATGCCCTTCGATATTAAGTATTCTGTCATCAGTTAAATTAATCCAATCACTAATTATCGATAAAACTACTGCTTCATAATATAGTTTTAAATTAGGTAATTTCAAACCTCCTCTCTCACGAACATCTTGCATTATTTTAAGTTTTATTCTTGGCTTCTTTCCTGCCCATACAAATTTATTAATGCCCTTCTGCCACTCTAGTAAATTCACATTTTTTCTTTTCATTTGAAAAAGAAATAAAAATTTAGGTAGAATATTCATTTTCACAGCTGCTATTCTTCCCAGCAAAGATAACTGTAATTTCTCCCAATTTTTCATCTCTGTCTATATGCTATGCCATAGTGGTTCATAATTATACTTATATAGCTTCCCATTTGAGGTTGAGATATAAACTCCTAAATATTTGACCTTTTTAACTATTTCACATCCTGTCATTCCTTCTAGTTCTTCCCTTTGTTTAGTGTTCATATTTGTAACTAGCATCTTTGTTTTCCCTAAATTTATTTTAAATCCCGACACTTGGCCATATTGATTAATCATATTCATTAAAACCTTACTAGATTCCTGTGGTTGGGTTAATTATAACCAAGTCATCCGCAAAAGCACGTACTCTATATTCTTGCTGCCTAATCTTGATTCCCTGTAAATCCTCTGAACCCCGTATTTTATTCAAGAATAGTTCCAAAGTTATGATAAACAATAATGGGGACAAGGGACAACCCTGCCTTGTACCTTTCTCAATTTTAAATGAATCTGTTAAACTTCCATTAACTATGATTTGAGCTGTTTGTTCCTGATATATTGCTTTAATTGATTATAAAAAGTGTTCTCCTATTTGCATTTTTTGCAATATTTTCAGCAGGAATTGCCAATTCACTCGATCAAAGGCATTCTTAGCATCTAAAGATATAAGCGCAGCAGGGATTTGGTTATTCTTTCCCAAATATTCCAGTGTATTAACAATTAGTCTTACATTACTTCTCATTTGTCTCCCTTGAATAAAACCTGTTTGATCATTATGAATCAATTGCTGAATAACCAACATTAACCTATTCGCTAGTATTTTAGTAAAAATTTTATAATCTATATTGAGTAATGATATAGGTCTATAATTTTTTGGTTGAATAAGGTGGCTTTTTTTTACAGTATTAAAAATACTAAGTAAAAAATTAACACAAAATAAAAAGGATGATAAGAACTGAACCTGGAACTGTATCTCAAATGGTTTGCTCTGCCATAGAATTTTGGCCTCCTTAAGCACCATTTCCATCATGGTATATACCAGTTCAGAAATAGGTAAAGGTAAAGGTTCCCCTGCACATGCGTGCTAGTCGTTTTCAGGCTCTAGGGGGCGATGCTCATCTCTGTTTCTAAACCGAAGAGCTAATGCTCTCTGAAGACGTCTCCGTGGTCATGTGGCTGGCATGACTCAATGCTGAAGGTGCTGTTACCTTCCTACCAAAGTGGTTCCTATTTTTCTACTTGGATTTTTCGTTCTTTTGAACTGATAGGTTGGCAGAAGCTGGGAGAAGTAATGTGAGCTCACCCTATTAGGCAGCACTAGGAATTCGAACCACTGGACTGCCGACCTTCTGATCAACAATTCAGCATCTTATCCACTGAGCCACTGTGTCCCTTTAGTTCAGAAATAGGGGAGAGTAAAATTAGTGGAGGTTTTTTTGGGAAGGTAACTGTACCTTTATTATTACAACTTTCTTTCATATTCTTTTACTCCTGATCTAATTCAATGGATGTTGCAGTTGGGGTATGCCCTATATAGATATGTAAGCATCCCCTAGATACAGCACATCTGGAAAAACTTCAAAACGTTTGCAAGGAACTTACTGGGAGGAAAATAAAGGAGGTAGTTTATGATTTCCACATTAGGGTTGCTCACTTCTTTGAGAAAAAAGTACACACATCTGTATCTTTCAAAAGTAACATGAGAAGCACCCCTGAGAGGGCTGAAATGCAATGCTGAGCCTGGGAAATTGGACCAAAATCTAGGTCCATTGTTCTTACTACTGGATCATATAGACTTTCCTTGGCTCTTTGTCAGATGGATGTCAGCAATAGGACATAACCTGGAGGAACAGAAATGTTAGTAAGATGTTGAAAGATGGTATACTATACCATGTGCTGGAAGATGCTGAGTATCCCCACCATGATTATGTGGTAGGAAAACTCTTGTCCTTTGCTTTGGAAGGAAAGTATTTTTAAGTGGTCTACAGCCTTTGTCATATCCATCAAATGATATCAATAAGCCCTAATGTTCATTTTGATATTTCTTTTAAAAGTAAAGCCGTTGTAATCATTTTTCCATTCTAATCTCTGCTCATAAATTTGGAGATTCTTGCACATTAAGGGGAGAGAAGTGTGAAGTCCCCCCCTCTCTCTCACACACACGGGATTAAGCACTCATATGTGGTATAATGATTCATATCCTCTTCTAATCACCATCGATTATATGTGAAAAACTTGGGAAGTTCATCCCAGAGGGTTTAAGAGCAATGTATAAGTTGTTTCCAAAACTGCCATATGGACTATGACTCATATGTTTGTTCAGCACATAAAATATCTATTATATGGTCATTTTGGCAAAGAAAATGGATCTTTTTGTTGCTGTTATTGTTGCTTAAAATCATTGGTCATTTGTTTCCTAATAATTTTTAGAGCTATGAGAAGATCATAAAACACTAGCAAATCCAGTAATACATTTGGCATCAGGAACCTCATCTATATCCTAAAGCTATTCTCACTTTCAGAGATTGTGCAAAACCAGCTAACAGAAAAAAGAGATGTGCAAACTAAGGAAGAGTGGTTTGGAACAAAGGATAATTGTCTGGTTTTACCGCCTAGCTGATATTTATATTCTTACAGTCAATTGAAGTTCTTATCCCTGGATAGTATGGCTCTATAACTTATGTTGGCTTTCCCCAATCTAGTGCCTTCCTGATGTATCATTTAAGTTAAGACTTTTCATAGTTGAAATTCAACGTATCTGGACAAAGCTAGATGACATAATTTTGAACCTCATGTTCAGAATTCCTGTTTATGAAAAAGACCTGACAACTATAGTCCTAGCCAAAGTTAAAAGAGCTAAAGGATTAGCAAACAACAGCGACTTACCTTTGCTATACTCTGAAACAGATGCATTGAGACAGCATCTCCCAATGCTATTGTTACTTCTGGGAGTTGCATTCCCAACAGATACATTTTAAAAAAAATTGTTAGATTTATATCCTGCTTTTCCATCGGGAACTCAAGGCAACATACATAACATATTTCTCTTCCTATTTGTCATCAAAATACAACTTGATGGATTACTATCATGTTGCTGTGGGCACCATCTCCATACATTGGAGAGAGCTGTTGTTGGATCTTGCTCTTGGCTCTTAGTTTGAATACACAATCAATAGTGTCCACAGAGTACAAGTAATACAAGTAAGATGGGGACCACAGCAACATGATGTAAGTCCTATGCCTTCTGTATGTGTGTTCACAATCAACTGCCTGCTTTGATACCCCACCTTATGCCTTTGTACAGACCCTTAACTTGGGCACACTGGGGTATAATTCTGCCATACCAGCACAGCAAAGACTTGCATAGAAGTTGGGAATTATAACCCAATGTATTTGGAACATGCTTGGTTAGGGAAGATGCCATGATATGATTTATCTGTCTTTGGCATCAGGGCCACATTTAGTTTATCATGATTTTTTGAAGGAATTTGTAGAAAACTTTTACAATGTCTTATCTGTGTATTTCCCAGTTTCTTCTGAGGAACAGAAAGTTGAATGAATAGGTGTTTTTCATTTAATCATCTTCAGCTTATAAGCATAAATAAATCTTTGAAACATTCTTTGTTCCTGCTAAACTGGTTGCCTCTCTCTCCCCCCCCCCACTCCCTCTCCCTCCCTTCCCCCCCCCCTCTCTCTCCCCTCACTTAAAAAATGGAAGACATGTGGGGCTAACCTATGTTAGACAAGCCCATTTTGTTTACCAACTTATTGAGGTTTATGGCCTATTTAATAGCTAGACGTCATGTTAAATTTTAATTGTCAGGATGAGGGCCCTGCTTTTGAAAAATATCTAGGTTTGACTTCTCTCCAGAAAACAGCATTAAATTACAATTCACAAAGACTGCCTCTTCAGCATTCTCTGTGAAGAATATCTGGCGACACTGATACACTTCATGTATTATTTTTTGCCCTAAATAAGCACCTTTCTATATGGATGGCTAGGATATTTCCCACTTGTTTTCTTAAGCATTTGACATAATTTGTTTCTTGGCCAAGCTTAGTTCTTTGAAATATTGCTGCTCTGGTTGCTGATCCTATCTTATGAAAATATTTAGACACAATTCAAACTTTGTCAGCATATGATTTTAATTGCAGATGTACTTTTATTCTAGATGGTGCCTTTATGAAGCAGACCTTCACAACAGGGGTTGTTAAGAGGCCACCACTCACTAGATGCCCCAATATTATTTATTTATTCATCCATTCATTTAGATTTTGAGTTTTTCTGTTCTTAAGTCTCCAGGTGGTTAGCAAAACAGTAAAACATAGCAAACATTAATATATTCCCTTCAAATGACTGCAGATATCAACAAGTACACATAGGTGAGTAGGAGAGGCCTTAAAAATAGTTCTTGGTGAGAACTGTTACATATGTGCTGTCCATGAAAGCATTACTTGCCTGGTTTGTAGATTATATTATGTATGTTCAAAGTCACTTTTCAAAGTCTTCAAAGGGCAGATATATCCACTGTGGATTTATTTTACATAATGAAGTGCCATGAACTACCAAATCAGACTACACTGTCATGTAGATAACGTAATGAATGAACGAACAGTGCTGCCATCCATTGTTCTTGGATACAAAAGTTAATAGACATTAGATATATCTGGGAAATGTTACACAATGGGCTGTCAAAGATTCAGATTTGAAGGGAAAAATCTTTTAGAGTGCATATGAATACACACATAACATTTGTGTCACCCAATCCCTGAAAAATAAGCCTTTGCTTTAAGACAGGGTTCCCCAAAAAGTGGTTGAGATTGACACCAAATGACTATTTAGGCCATAGGACAATGTTAGGTCAATGTTGTTATTATTGTTATTCACACTACTATTGCTTAAAGTAGTATGGGAGTTGATGGACAATTTGAAGTTTCATGAAGGGGACAATGAACTGGAGACCCCTGCTGAAGACCCAAGCCAAGGTGGCGCAGTGGTTAGAGTACAGCATTGCAGGCTACTTCAGATGACTGCTAGCTGCAGTTCAGCAATTCAAATCTCATCAGCTCAAGGTTGACCCATCCTTCCATCCTTCCAACGTGGGTAAAATGTGGACTCAGATTGTTGTGGACAATATGCTGACTCTGTAAACTGCTTAGAGAGGGCTGTAAAAGCACTATGAAGCAGTATATAAGTCTAAGTGCTATTGCTCTTTATGAGGTTTTCTTGAGAAGAGCTACATGCATTCCTATAAACATTCTGAATTCTTCTTTGTCCTTTGTTGCTGACCTTCTGCTCTGTTGCATAACAATTAGTGTAGATTTTATGAAGTTTCATAAAACATATAGTATAGACATCTTATAGTATATCTTTCAGCTTTGATGTTCTATTCTGGACTTTTGTCTGTCACTCAGACCACTTTTGCAAATTGTCAACACTTATGAGTACAGGTCGTCCTCAACTTACAACAGTTCACTTAGTGACCATTCAAAGTTACAACAGTGTTGTGGCCTGTCAGGAGCCATTGGAGCTGCCACCAGACTCCGACAGCGAGGGCTCTATGAGTCGGCCCTGGAGGATGTGGAGGACCCTGGACAGGGTTCCGACTCCGAGCAGGGCACAGAGAGACTGGTTGGCCACCAGGTAGCGCCTGAGCCTTGGATCAGTGGGGAGGAGACAAGAGAGTGTGATCCAGAAACCAACAGTGAGTTGTTCCGGGATGCATGCCGTCGAAGGGCTACTCGGCGTCAAGAACAACTACGTAATTACAGGAGGTAATTACACTCATCTGATGGTCATTAAGCTCCTCTCCAGACTATACAAGAGACTGCTTGTGCCACACCCTTTTTGCAGAAGTCAACACTTGGACTAAAGAGAAACGAACTTGGCAGGCTGGATTGCTGCCAGAGTTTGTTTGCATTGCTGCCAAGATTTGTCGGATTTGCTGCCAAGGTTCTTATCTGTTTGTTTACTTGGCTTTCAGCCACCGAGATTCTGGTCTTGTTATTAAAGGATATTCCATTTTACGCTTGTCTCGGCTTTCGTTACTGGACAGAGGAGGGGGTCAGAACACAACAGCACTGAAAAAAGTGACTTATCAGCATTTTTCACACCTATGACCATTGCAGCATCCCCACAGTCACATGATTTACATTCAAATACTTGACAACTGGTTCATATTTATGACGGTTGCAGTATCCGGGGATCATATGATTCCCCTTTGGCGACTATCTGACAAGCAAAATCAATGGGGAAGCCAGATTTACTTAATAACTGTGTTACTAATTTAACAAGTGAAGTGATTCACTTAACAAATATGGCAAGAAAGGTTGCAATTAGGTGCAGAACTCACTTAACAAATGTCTCACTTAACAACAGACACTTTTTAGCTCAATTGTGGTTGACCACAATTGAGCACAGGACTACCTGTATAAAACTAATTGACTCCTGCCTTTCTCATCAGACTCTTGAATAGTCCAATCAGTATTTTCTCCAAGAACTCTATTTGGAGGCACCAATTATGGTCAGACAGAGAAGCCTTTCTGATTTGAGAATGGATCTACCACATTCCAAATTTAATACTTTCCCTTCTTTTCTCTTTTTTAAACAAGTAAACATCTAAACATCTTTCATCTTCTTATAGCATTTGATCTGGGAGCAAAGGTCATATTGATGTTGTTCTTAATTCTTCTACTTCAGGTGAGTAAACAATGACTTTGCTTACCCCAATTAATCTCATTCTGACCTTTGCCCCAAATTGGATTACATGGATTATTAGGCTGTTTAAAATTTTTATAATGTTTAGGGTTTTAATAGAACAACATAACATATGATTGTAGATTTAAATTGATCCACAGATACCTAATCTTAGGGATACTGAGTTAGGCTAGGTTCTCATAAGTTAGCTTAAAGAATTCATTTGTGAATTCTGATATAATTGAGCTGATAGGATTATTGTCAGATCTTCTAGCAATTGGCCAGAAATTGTGATGTTTGTCTTGCCTCAAGCTACATACATACATACATACATACATACATACATACATACATACATACATACATATGCATATATATCACATGACTTAAGAGAGAACACAATCGGAAATGTGCTCAAATTTTGAATACTGCTTGAAGTGTTTGCAACTTTAAAATTTAAAATGATTGCTTTAAAAAAACATGTACATTACATAGAAGTGGAATACAAATGATTTATGAATATGTGTCAAACTAAACCAAAGAGTCAGTTTGGTATAGTGGAAACTGCTGGGCAAGAAACCAGATGATAGTGAGGTCAAGTCTTCTTGTAGGCTGAAAAGCCAGGTGAGTGATTTGGAGTCAGTCATTTTCTCTCTGACCAACCCACTTCACAGAATTGTGAGGGACATTAGAGACAGGAACATTAGATATGCATATTGCCTTAGCTGACCAAAAATAAAAGCAGGAGAAAAATCTAATAAATAAATCAAATGGATCACCCTTAATAGGGATAAACCTGATATGTAGAAAATTATTTGTTTTGAGTTCTCGCTGATTGAAATTCTGTGATTTGACTATTTGCTATTATATGCATTTCTGGAAATAAAATATTCTCTGTTCTGGAAAAATACTGACTTTTCCTTCCAGTCCTTTAAATAATTAAAGTTAAATTTAAATTTATTTAATTTATATCAATTAATTTAAGCTCCTTTTAATAATTTAATTATTCTCTTTTAATTTAGACCTTCCTGTTTACTTTTTGAATAAATTGTGATTGTCTACTATTTGCCCCAAGATAGCGTGTTAGCTCTCATGGCAGAATATAAATTGGGAAGAGCCTAGGAGGAACAAACTTTCAATCTGTGAAGTAGGCCACAATTAATACAGCCAATATTGTTATGTTTGAGTGACAAGGATAAGATATTGCAAGCCAGTGAAATCAGTGCATGGATGTCTGTGGTGATGGGCAAAATAATTGTGTCATGATGTTTCAATGCATCCTCCCCTAATACACTTGCATGCAGCAATCTGATGTGAGTCTGAAAAGACTTGTATCACAATGTCACAAAACATGTTCTGGCATCATCATGGCTAGTATGAACATCTCTGAAATGCAGGGCATCTTTTGAGGTTTTTCACGAGTGTTGATGGAATTTATTTAACAGAGACATTCTATTTTTTAATACACTCATGATTAAAATGTCATATTTAATGAGTGAGGAAAATGTGTCAGTCAGTGAAGCCTTTTTTGAGCATGAAAGGGGGGGAGAGAAATGATAATAATGGCCTTTTATAAACCTTTACTTTATTGTAGCCTAAACAAAGCAGCTCACATCAACAGTGGAGTAATTTAATTAGAGGAAGGAGAGATTATTTCAGTACCCTTCAATAATGAACTATGATTTATTAATGAACATTTTAGAGAAGATTTAATGAAAAGGTCAATATAAGGAGAAAGAATGAAAACCTTCAGGCTTGTCTACCCCCTCCCCCCAATTTATGGAGTTCACACTGTTTCATTTCATTGACGAGTTTTCAGTTATGAAATCTAGAGATAATCCCCAACATTCTCAATTAAGACCTTTTAAAAAAAATCTACATTACCTTACCCTCCAGGCATACCTTTATACAAACATGCATTTTACCAGCATATTTTTCCCCATTGGTTGAAACTATTAATGATTAAATGACAAAATAAGGCAGTTGTATAAACCTGGATTGCCAACTAGCTGGTGGCAGCATCTAACTTGACCTTGGCTGATCTAGAAAGATAAATTAACGTCTGGATGAAGGACTATCAAGACAGTTAACCACTGTAAGAAAGAGTATTAAAAATTAAAAACATTTTGGAAACAAGAAAATCACTCTTCCTGGCTATAGCATGCTAAGGTCATGCTCCTTGTAGAGGAGATGGGCAGCATAAAAATGTAACATAGAGCATAGGGTACCAGAATGATATCTGCAGCATGGTTGCCAGTTCTACTTTCTCCTTCACTTGTATGTAATAGAATAGTATATCCTAGTCAAGAAGCATTTTTCACCAAAAACAGGAAGATTTTAATAAGCTAGCTAGGGTTTAATTTGCTTAATAGCTTTCATGGCAGAACAAAGTTCTGATAGATATAATAGAGGCTGATGAAAGTTCTAGATTTCTTCCTTTTTTTTGACCAATTCTACAGAAAGGTCAATGGGTCTTTGCAAGACTGCTACTGCTGGGATTAATATACTTAAAAAAATCGTAGTGTTTCCAGAAGTTTTCTGAGCAAATGAGGTTTTACATTTCCCAGCCTCCTGCTAGCACATTAAGGTGTCAACTTTCACTGTAAGGCAAGTGTCTTGGTGCAAACAGCATTTTTGGCCTCATGACACTGACCAGAGTACTGAAGTTGTGCAACCATTGACCAAACCTGGGGGTGTAATAAAAGGATGGGGAAACAAATCTGATAGCTATGAAATACCATGTAAAACTTTATACATATACATACACACAAACACACATAATACCAAAGCTTTCTCCAACATCAAAGAGAATGTAGCTTCTTCAACTTGCTAAGCAATTCCCAAGAATTAAAATATTATGTTGCTATGTTGCTATGGGAGATATACCAGGTGAACCCCAGATATATTTCTGGTGTGCTTAGCCAATGCTACTGTTCCAACAGTGATGAAATGTCAACAGAGCAGTTAAAATAAGTATTTGAGGTTAGCCTTTGGTTTATGTTGTATCCTAAACTTCTCCAGACTCTAGTCACATCCTTGTTGATACTGCAGTTTTACATCACCCTGGACATGCCCAATGAATTTCCCTCTCAATGATTTCAGTTGTATGGTAAACAATGAACCATTAAGCACTTTTATGTCAAAAATCACCCTGCCAACATCATTGTGGAAGGGTATATATGCAACTGAGGATTGGCATAGAAAGACAGGGAGATCAAAGCTCCATTGAAAAGAAATGTGATTACAAAACTCTTGGCTATCAAAATAGGGAAAATGAGAATTTACCCACCAAAGAACAATTTGAATGAACAACCAAACATTTCTAGGACTGGCCACATGACAACATCTCTAGGATTCTAGGACTATATAACACTAGTCACCTAGCAGCTCCCATACTTTGAGATTTTGAATTGAAACAGCCCTCTTTTTCACCATTTCAGTACATTAGCTGGAATACCAGCAAGTCAAAGGAAATGAATAATTGGTGTAACCAGAATGTCCAACATACCTTTTATAATCTATGGGTATTATGTCTTTCCTAAAGTACTGTGTTTTAACATTTCTCCTTTCTAGCAATAGGGAGCTGTATCTCTGAAATGTCTGGGAAGCAGTTGTTCCCAAATGTAGTTAAATCTTTGGCCCTCAACTCAGTGCTCAGTATGTGCATTATAATGAAGGGCCATATTTTAGATAAGGTGATAGGGGAAACCGTTGTTTAATTCTCCACCTGACCATAGAGCTCCATGGATGACTTGAGGTTATGGATGTCAGGATTAATTAGGGGAAGCTTTCATGAACCTAACTTTAGCTCTCAGCAAAAGGATTAAACTCCATCAAAGGATTACAAGAGGTGCAAAATGATTGTCTTCCTGCAGAGTTCTATAAAAGCCAGCCTTCTTTGGCCCAGAGGCTGCATGCTTTGCAGCTCAACATGTAAACATTAGCAGAAGATAAATCTTATTGTTGTAAAGCCGATCAGCTGTTTTCTGCAAGCTTTAAAAATCAAAGCAATGAATGCAAGGCAGGCCACTTTTGTTCTGGTGAATTGCAATCGTGTTTTCGCCATCCATAGTAGCAATTATTTCACTGGAAGTGTTAAACCAAGGACTGAGGTAGATCTTGTCCTTTTTTCTCTCCCTACATGGTCTTTTGTGTAATGCTGCACTTCAGGAAAACCTGGACAATTGCCCCTTTGCCATCCCTAAAATAATGACCCTGGCCTCCACTAGCAGCTGTGTCAACAGTTCTTCAACATGCTATTGAGCAGGGAGATCTCTTGCAGGCAGCTTCGTGGGAAAAACGTTGCCACCAAGACATATGACCCATTCCCAAATGAGCATGGAATGATGGATGCTTTAGAAAGCCCCAAGATTCACACAAAGCAGTCTCCATGTGCAAAGGAGGGCTGTTGCTCAAGGGGGAAAGGGAAACTTCTGACCCTCTTCCCCTTTCTAAGGTAACTTCTTTGGCAGAAGTTCAGAGCTGTTTCTCATCTTTCATATAAGGGCTCCACCGCTATTGTAAAAACACAAGTAGCATTTATCACAGAGGCTGAAATAGCTCAGTATCAGTGGGAAAAAGTTATTTGTGCTTTAATGGACCAGCAAATCCTGGCCCCTTCCTAATGGGGGGAAGTCTCATAGGCTCAGGAGCACTTACTAAAAAAAGGATCCATTTCCATCTTGCTGATACCAGCAAGAAGAAATTAAAGATAGGGAAGCATATGCAGTTCTTGCAGGGGCAAAGGAAGGCACCACATAGTTGGAACACTTAGTCAAACAGAGGATGTTTATGATGAGAAATCAGGAAGTGCTTTCAGGAAGTTGGTAGGAAAATTCAGATGAGGCAGGCAAAGGAAAAACAGAATGGATACACAGAGAGAGCTGTTGTGCAGCAACATTTATAGAAAATTGGATTGTCATCAACTTTTTGATCTTGAGCCTCTGCCCAATCCCTTCCAAGGATCCTACAATCTTCTCATTCATATTTAGAAGACCAAGCTGCTTTGTGAGAAATTTGTCATGAGTTTGTTGTTATTGATTTAGGAGTCTATTTTGAGCCTAGATGATAAACACATTTCTGTCCTAGTGCAGACTTCCTGATTGGGCAACAATGTAAGTTTGGATGATTTTGATTGGTGGAATAAATATTGTATTATCCTCAAATGTAGCAAACTCTTAGCAAAACAAATAAAGCAGACCTGTTCCTTATATAATGCTGAAAAAGCTATTGAACAGTATTACAGTCCAATAGGATTTCCACATTACCAGAGGAACCTGAATTTCATTGTCAGTCTGAATATAATTAAATGTAGAGTTTACATTTACATTACTACTACTATAGTGTAGTAATGATGAGAAGAACACCTGTTCATTTATACTATACATGTTAAACCATATTGTTTTATTGACTTCAAAATTGGATAAACTTGCATTATTGTGTTAGGGATACTTATATTTATTCTGTTGGGTGATTCCAGATATTAGCTGGCATAACCTGTGTTGATGGTGTTTCAGCTTTCATGGTTATGCCCAATAAATCATTGGTGTGGCCAACATGGACTTCTCTTTTGTTTTTGCTTAGAAGATCTGTTTCTCAGTTAAAAAATGGCCTTGTGACCACAATTCTGGTCACAATCCAGTTGGTTAAATTGAAATAACACACTCTTTTAAAGGACATATTATATTTTATAATTTCTTCAGAAATTGAATCTACGCACTGCTCCTTTTCCACCCAAGCATTGATTCAACGAGACAAATTTCACCAGTGTCACCTTCTCTGAATTTTCTTACTATCAAGGTATGGGCAAGTTATGATCCCAATTTATCATAGAATTGGCTTTGAAGGAACAAGAAAAAGTGTAAAAATCCCTTAGTATAGAGTGATAAAGTTGAAAGCTGATTAGATATCACCTAGTCTATCCAGTGGTGAAATTAATTTTTTTTCCTTCCGGTTCTGTAGGTGTGGCTTGGGTGGGGGGTGTCATATGACTGGGTGGGCGTGGCTATATAGTCATGTGATTGGGGAGTCAAAAGACAGAAACTCACTTTAACAATATCCTGCTGGAGCAGGGGTTGGACTAGTCCTTTCCAGCCCTGGATTTCTGTGCTCTTTCAAGGTATTCTCTGAAGTTGTGTCTCGTGCCAGTTTTGTGGTCCTTCTCCTTCTCTTTTTTCCTTCCCTCCCTCCCTCTCTTTTTCGTTCTTTCTTTTGTTCTTTCTTTTGTTCTTTCTTTCTTTCTTTTGCAGCACCCCCACCACTTTAAAAGCATTTTTTCCCTGCCTACTCGCCTGGTATTTAAAACATTTTTTCCTTCCTATTCGCCTACTATTTTTTCCTTAAAAAGTGTGTGTGTGGGTGGGAAAGCTTCTGAGGATTGCGCAGCTCACAGCTGAGCTGGGCAATCCTCAGAAGCTTTTTTTAAACTACCATTTTGTAGAACCAAGGACAATCGTCCCTACCGGTTCAGCCAAACCGGGCCGAATTGGGAGGATTTCACCCCTGAGTCTACCCCTCATCACTGTAGGACTCAAAAAAGCATACCTAACAGATGACTATCCAATCTCTGATTGACGAGTTTGAGAAAAGAATAACTTGACACTTCCTTCAACTCCCTATTCCACTGTTGATTTCTATAGTCAATAAATTCCTCCCAGATTCTTCACTAATTTCTGAATTCACTCCAATTTGTCATTGTCTATTTTGAATTGTGGTGCATAGATTGGGATATGATATTCAAGTGGGGTATGACCAGTTAGTAGAAGAAATTTCTATTAAAATTTGTTTGTAGAAGAAAATCAAACTACTATCAGTCATTGGCATAAATTGCTTTTTTATGGTATTGGAACCATTCACCCATCCACATCTATATCTATCTATCTATCTATCTATCTATCTATCTATCTATCTATCTATCTATCCATCCATCCATCCATCCATCCATCCATCCATCCATCCATCATCTATCTTACATCATATATCATCCATGATTTATCATCTACCTAGTAAATTAAAATAACTTAAAATGGTTTGGAGGCAATGTTAGATGATGCAATTTAAAATCTAAATATTTTGTAATTTTCAGTTTCTTTGTTGGTGTGAATAAGATTCACGATGATGCTATGACTGCCTTATCTAGGTGGTGTGTCTTAATACTGCTAAAGAGCCAAAACTACAAGTTGCAAAAGCCTTTTTAAAGTGGAGGTCACCTGTGGAATGTGGCAGGAAGGAATGCTCAAAAAAGTGGGTGTGGCCAAAATAAGAACAAAGTTTGCTTTAATGGACACTCAATAAATTCAGGCTGTTTCAGTCAAGAATCCTTTGTTGTCTGACCATAACATTTATGCAAGAGATATGAAATTAGTTTCCTTTTGTGTAGTTGAAAATATTGCAAAAACTAGTTATTACTTTAAAAGAAAAAGATGCTTGACAGTCCCCCCATTAGAAAGTATTCTTGTTGATTCCTTATTCTAAATCCTGGTTTTCAGGTGCAGAAGGGAAATTGCATTTTGATAATTTGCTACTTTCCTTTGGTAGCCTAGCAGAAAGGAACAGAGATGGAAATAAGAAGCATATATCTCTTTCTCTTCAGCACTGGGAAGAACCAGTGTGCAAAAAAAGGTTATAGGAATTGTTTTCTTTCCCTTTATCAATAGAAATCTGTGCACCTCACTTCTTGCAAGAGGATCTGCAGCAGTTCAAAGTGAATCAATGATTATTCCTCTTCTTCTGAGGTGGGTTGCTATCAGTTCACACTGGTTCGGGTGAACTGGTAGTGGAAATTGGAACTGGGTCACCAAACTGGTAGGGACAGCAGGCTGGCCATGCCCCTGAACTGGTTCCCTGGTCACCACTGCTGTTTCTGGCTTGATTTTTAATCATTTTTAAATGTTCTGTGCATATTCTGTGAAGTGGATGCAAAGCAAAGCAGTAGCAACACCGGCAGCAACCCACCCCTGCTCCACTTCCATCTTCATACCTTCTCCTTCTCTTCTCCTTCACAGAATTTCAAGTTGGTAAAATTAGATAATCACCTTGAGCATGAAAGTGCTTCACAGGGTTGTGAAGTCAATAAGAAGGCAAGAAGGAAGCGTGCAGAATAAATATGGCTAGTCTCCAATATTTACTTCCTTTATAATATTAGCAATTCAAATTCAGGGGGAAAAACTGGAGCTTCATTATTCCCTTTTGATAACTTACACATGATTTGGGACCTCAGGCTGGCTCCCCTCTGTACAACACAGCATAACTTTCGTACATTCCTTTAATTAATATAGCTCCCTTGCCAAGCCATTGCAAAAGTTAGGATAGTGTTAGCAGTTCAAAACATTAAAAAATGTCTCACAGGTAAAATCAGTTAAAAAGATCATATACAGCATATAAATATTTAGTAATGAACTTTTAAAATCTAAGCAGGTCACTATTATTTTGGCTTTAATGAGTTCAAAACAAATCACTAGCTAACACATTTCCCCAAATAAAAAGCTTCAGTAGAATCTTTTTTGCTTCATTTTTGTATCCTCCCCCCCCCCCCCAGATATTTGTAGGAATGTTTGGCCTGGTAAAATAACAATCGAATTAAATGTGTGAGGATGTTTAATGTGATTTGGCAGCATAACTCCAAATCAGCAAACCGAATGATGTGGCAATAGTATAAAATATTTATTTGATTCCTCATTTGCTAACTATAGCAATTTTATGGTTTCAGAATGCAAATTGCCAACAAAAAAAGAAAAAAAAATAGTCTCTTAAAGCAATCTTTGTTTATAAGGTTTTTCATGTCAGATTTATGATTTCTGGATACAGAACTGCTGAAATAATCTGAAAAGCCTTTGGCTTCAAGTGCAGAAATCCAATATTTTGCCTGATAAAGACATTATTATTTCCATAAAATTGATCAACCAGTTATAAATAAGCAGATTTTCTCTGCAGCACCTCAACAAGTCGTAATGTCAAATGATTTGTAGTATTTCACATTTTTAAGTTTTGCTTGAATTCCTCTCTTTATAAAAAACATCCAATAGAAAAAGAAAAGAATATGATGTATTTTCCTGACAAGGTCTTTATTTTTGTTATTTTCTTTAGATAAGGAACATGGGCAACAGGCTCAAAACTGTGGACATGATGGGTATTTGAAGCCCTAACTCTTAATGTGCATGTGATCCAGGCACATGCACATGCAAGGGTGTGGATTTCAGTCACTTGGTTGCACTCATCATTTTGCAATGTTGACCCCTTCTCCATAGATGATCCTGGGATACACCTATAGTTGTGTACTACAGTCCACACATAGCAATAGCAATAGCAGTTAGACTTATATACCGCTTCATAGGGCTTTCAGCCCTCTCTAAGCGGTTTACAGAGTCAGCATATTGCCCCCAACAATCCGGGTCCTCATTTTACCCACCTCAGAAGGATGGAAGGCTGAGCCGATGAGACTTGAACAGCCGAACTGCAGAACTGCAGTCAGCTGAAGTAGCCTGCAGTGCTGCATTTAACCACTGCGCCACCTCGGCTCTATACAGGGCATGCATATATAGATATATCCATGAGATCTTTTAGAGTGGCATGGCAAAAATTAGGATAGAAAGCTATTTTTGTGTCTCTTCCTTTTCTTTTTGCACAGAGATTTATTTATAATAGGATGAATGTCACTCAACTGGGAATATGTGTAATCAAACTAATTCCATGCAGAATTAACTGGAAGTTGTTTCTGATTCACTTCCTCAGTTTCTTGCATGAAAACTTCCTAAATCATACTTTTTTCACCTGTTATATTAAAAATGGATGTGAAACATATTTTTAATTAGTCAAGGTGAGTTTATTAGTATATTACAAAGCTAGTCTAAAAGTTGAGTTATGGCAACTGAGTTTTCCTCGCCTCTCCTTACCAAACATTTTACTGCTTATCCAAGTAGCTTCTTCAGTCTGAAGAACAACTCTATCTGGATGACTAAGAATCTTCATTGACGTATTTCAAAGCTAGCTTTTTCCAAACTTATACCACCTGAAATTTCAACTTTCTATAGCTCTGAAGCCTTTATGGGTTTAAGAAGCAACTTCCTGTCCTGTTCCGTGGAAGATGTCTGTTATTCTTTCGTTCTGATGCTGTTATGATATCTAAGAGTAAAATTTGAGTGCAATCTTAGATGTTCTGAAACATTCAGAAGATAATTAAGTGTTGTGGCCCAGCAGGAGCTGTTGGAGCTGCTGACAGACTCCGATAGCGAGGGACCCTATGAATCAGCTCTGGAAGTTGCGGAGGACCCTGGGCAGGGTTCAGACTCCAAGCAGGGATCGGAGAGGCTGGTTGGCCACCAGGAGGCGCCTGAGGCATGGAGCAGCGGTGAAAGCCAAAGGGAGTTTGTCCCTGATGTCAGGCCCTGGAGCAGTGGGGAGGAGCAAAGGGAGTTGGTCCCAGATGCCAGGCAAAGAAGGGCAAAGAAGTGCAGGCAGCAATTATGGAGACATAGAAAATAATCAGGCCCAGGTGGTTGTGATTAGGCTCCTCCCAAGAGAGTATATAAGAAGAGACTTTAGGAGGAGACCTTTTGCAGGACACAACCGTTTTACTAAGCTGGAGAACCTCTTGTGTATATCTCTTATCTGTGGGAGTCTGGGCTGCTGCCAAAGTCTTGTCTGTGAGTAATTACTGTGAATAAAGTGTGGCTAACAGTAATCTTGTGTTGGCGTGACTCACCGTTCGGAGGTGGGTCAGAACAATTAAGTATCCATTGAAGAACCTGGCAGTTGCATTAATAGAGCTTCCCTTGTTCCATCCAAACTGTGTAAGGAACATCATGATGGCATCTCACACTTTTGATCCCTAAATAACTTTTGAGTATCTTTCACAGCATGGTATATCAAAGGCTCTCTGGCATTGTTATTATGCTGCCCTTAAAAACAGCCATCTCACCATTTTTATTTCATGCCTGCAGCACTACACTGCCAGCATTGTCAAGTGAAAAAAAGGAAATTTACATGAATCTTAAGAATACATTATCTCCTTGATGTATTTTTGTAATTATTACAAAGACTGATTAAGTTGTCTCATGCTTGGTTATAGTCTATTTGCAGTACGGAAGATTTGTATAATCTTAGCAAGATATAGGCTTACATTAAAGGTGTTGTGGTTGCCTCACTATGTGCACAATAAAGTGTAGCTCATAAGAATGTCCCCAAGACACATGCAGCTTCAATGTTTTTATAGCCTGTGTACTCCTTCAGAGCTTCATCAAAAAATCTGATCAGTGGTTGATAGTCTGTTTCATGTCCATGACTGTGTATAAGGAACCTGGTAATAAGCTTGTATAAGCTAACATCAACAATTTCTCCACAATTGGTGTATAATTGGTTTTAGCCTCTGCCATTGTCTTAGATGTGCAAACAAAAGACCATCATGCTTGCAACATCTGCTGAGATCTCAATAGGCTTTATTTTAACAGGAGGGTAGTCTTTAGCTCCTGCTTCCTAGCGGTCTATAATTCCTGCTGTGGCCTCAGCATCATTCATTTGCTTTACAGAAAGGCTCAAAGAGGGGCTCTTTAGCTGACTAATTGTACTGAAATTTACTTAAGTAACTGACTATTATTGCACGTCTTACTTAGATTGAGGTTTAATTATCATGTGAATACTCACATTTTTCTTTTCTTGCTGGAGAGAATGATTTTTAAGAGGCAGGCTTTGTCACTTTCAACCTTATCTGTGTTACCATATGATTCCAGGTTGAATCTTTGTT
The DNA here is from genome assembly GCF_009769535.1 of Thamnophis elegans. Taxonomy (NCBI): domain Eukaryota; kingdom Metazoa; phylum Chordata; class Lepidosauria; order Squamata; family Natricidae; genus Thamnophis; species Thamnophis elegans. The sequence goes on along the minus strand of NC_045545.1, from coordinate 30,964,948 downwards.
GACAGAAAGACTTCAATAGCCTTGCATATATTCCTGCCTTTTGGAGCTTCCCATAGTAATGTTATTTATGGAAGTACAAATACCATCAATATCACTTGTGTATTAGGTGAATCATTCTATGGAACATTCAGCACAAATTCAATGCCAAATAGAAGCCACCAAAATCAATAACATCACAAAAAGTGAAGTAAAGATGCAGGCTTTAGAATACTTTTCTGTGTGATTAAATGATTTCTTTTCAAGTCAGCAAATTGAAATGCTTCCTCTTGGTAGTCTTCTACTGTAAAGATTTAATTGCTTACAGTCTACCATCAATTTTTGGCATAGCAACCATCATAGTCCCTGATTTTGTCAATCCTTAATTGATGCTTCATCCCTTGAGTTTGCTTTTGCTATCTCTAACCCCTTAGAGATAACTCATAACTTTTTTTTTGCCTGGGCTTCAATTATTTCTGCAGCTTTATGTGATTTAACAGCCATTCTCAAGATAAAAACATTTTTTATTGTGTTATCCCTGATATCACAAATAAACTTCTCCTTGATGAGTAACTCTGCTAAATCCTCAGCAATAAAGCTTTGCTAAGAGTCATAGCTGTGTGACACATTGGTCTTTACCATATTTTTCAGAGTATAACATGCACCGGAATCTAAGATGCATTAAGGTTTTGAAGAGGCAAATTAAAGAAAAGTTTTTGCACTCTGCAAACCTCACCAAAGCGGTCTGTTTTTCGTGAAAACGGACTCTTAAAAATCAAAGAGCATGTATAGCCTTTAGAGTGCACCTGGGAGCTGCAGGAGCAAAATTGAGCAAAAATTGCATGTTTTTTGCTCATTTCTGTCCTCCCCAGGAGCACTCTGGAAGCCTCCTAAAGACTATGCATAGCCAATTTTGCAAAGGGGGCGGGGTTTTAGGAAGCCAAAAATGCTGTATTCAGTGTATAAGATGCACCAAGATTTTTAGCCTCTTTTTTGAGGGAAAAAGGTGTTTCTTATAATCCAAAAAATACAGTAATTTTATGCACAATTGCATGCATTGCATTTGGAAAACGTGTGCAAAAATGCTACTTCTAGTTGCTCTTCCCAATTCTCCTTTTATTGCATGTCATGAAAGTCATTCAGTTTAGAATCAATCAATCAACATTTTCACTGATATTGGTGGGTGTTGGAAAGCTTGAAAGTCACTGAGCCCCAAATTCTCTCTATGCCACAACTATGAATTTCTCTTCCTTCTTTCCCCATCTTCAGGCACTTTATCTTGGATATTAAGGGAGAATTGCAGGTGTTTGTCCTCAATTTCTGATTTTACAAAGATCAAAAGTCTGTCTTAGATTTCAGAAAAGGAAAACCAGATTACAGAGTATAGATTAACAGAGTTGGAAGAGACCTTATAGGTCATCTAGTCCAACAGTGGAAGTCTTTAAGAAGATGTTGGATAGCCATTTGTCTGAAACAGTATAGGTTTTCCTGCCTAGACAGGGGGTTGGATTAGAAGACCTCCAAGGTCTCTTCCAACTCTGCTATTGTATTGTACTGTATTATATTGTAAACCCCTGCTCAAGCAGGAGACCCTGCACCATTTCTGACAAATGGCAGTCCATCTCTTTTTGAAAGTCTCAAGTGATGGAGTTCCCACAACTTCTGAAGGCAAGCTATTCCATTGTTTGATTGTTCTCACTGTCAGACAGTTCTTCCTTATTTCTAGGTTGAATGTCTCCTTAGTCAGTTTCCATCCATTATTCCTTGTCTGCCCTTCAGGTGTTTTGGAAAATAGCTGGATCCCCTCCTCTCTGTAACAGCCCCTCAAATATTGGAACACTGCTGTCATGTCTCCCCTGGTCCTTCTCTTCACTTCAATAGACCCTTGGAATACGTCTTAGAGCTGCAGATTTCAAAAATCCAAAACTGTAGAGTTGCAGCCAATATATACTGTACAGTTTTTACACACAGTGGAAAACTGTAGCATATAAAAAAATACTCTTTGTTTAGAATAAAAGATGTACTTTTATAGAGAAATTATGTCCAGTTAAGAAGTTCCAAAGTTATTCCTCTTTTTTTGATATGTTAGATTTAGCATAATTCTGATATTCCACATTTTCATATTTCAGTATTTTAGCATTAAGATTATCAAATTAACTTTTACTTTGTAACTATTCCCTTCCAAGATTGAAAAGAAGGGCAACTTAAGTGCTTTAGCCATTTAATTTGAATTTCAGCAATGAATCTTTACAGTGATTCAAAACATTAAATTAAATTATGTAAAAGGGTTTTTGATGGTTCCTGCATTTTATGGAATACCTATCCCTAGAATAGTTTTAGGAAGTTTTTGGACTTTATCTGATCAGTGCAACCAAAGTCCATTTATTGGAAAACCATTAAATCAACTTTTGCTGTATGTTGTTTTGTCTGTGAGTGATTTAAGAACACAGAAAGATGCCTTATCACACATTAGATCACAGTGGTCCCTGTCTTGTGTCTCCATCAGATTTCTTACCTGCTGCTTGGCTCTGTTAATGGTGATTGGACCACTGATTTCCTGCATACCAATGATGTATCCAATCCTGAGAGAGTTCTGATTGGAAGTAATGACAACATTTCCTGTTCAAGATAATGAGCCAAGTATGGTTTTTTAGTTTTTTCTTTTTTCTTTTTTTTTTGGAATAGAGACAATTTCAATCTTCCTGACCTACAACTATCTATGAAGGATGAGAGAACTGGCTCACAAACACAGTGAATTAAAATAATACAAACATGGAATAATACAACTAGGGGACTAGGAGAATCCATATTCCTCAAATCAGTTATTTGGACATAAACTACAAGCCAGATGTAAACTATTCATGCAGATGGTTGTCTAGATTTCCCAGAGGAGAGATTCCACAAATTCTCTAAGCAACTTTTTTGTTACCAGCTGCTCTTAGAAACAGGGATATAACTAATATTATTCAATTGAAAATGCAGAAACAAAACCTGTTATGGAACACAGTTATTTTACATATATCTAACAGCATATGATAAATATTTGAAAATAGTTACCTTTCCAATGCCAATGATTTCACTTCCATGATAAATGCTCCTACTTTGACTATCAAGCTTCAAACATATCAGAGAAAAGATTTTAAAACTTTACTGTAGAGTTTGCTGTTTGTACTTGTGTACAAGCTCACATGACTGAGATGATCTTTTTAATTTCATTTTTCTTGACATTTCTTCTAAATTCAATCAAGTTTTATTCATACAAAATCTGATGAAGCACAATATAGGAGGGATTTAATTAAATTCTTATTTTAGTCCAAGCGTGTCAAACTGGTGGCCCATAGGCAGGGTGCATCATGTACAGGCGATGCTCACCTGGCTCAGTAAGGACAAAAAATGTTGCAATATGTGATGTGACGTCATGTAATGCAATTGAGTTTAACACCAATGATTTAACTAAACTAATAGTACTTTAGCAGGAAATTCAACAGGCACATATTAATATATCCATCTCAAACAATCTTCCAAACATCATAAAAATAGTCAAATGTTCAGAATAATAGATCTGAGTAATATATTAAAATCAAGCTTCAAAGACTACATTTACTGCTGAAATATAAAGATTACTTCTAGCTCTGCATGAATTGCTATACAGAAGTATTCACATTGTCCAACAATTTAAGGTGTGTTTGTTATCCATTGAGCAACATCGTGGTTTTTTTTTTTTTTAAATAAAGCCTGGTTTTAAATATAGCATGTAAACATTTTGGCAGAAAGGATTTAACATCCTATCATTTATTTATTGGCTTTTTAAATTTACATTTGTAGAACTGCTAGAAAAATTTAAAAATGTGAGAAACACTGCATATTTACTATGAATTAAGCATTCCATAGTTCCTCTGAATATAGAATCAAATTATTCATTTGAGTTGAGTCACAAACATTTTTGATACAATTAGAGGACCTCTCCCAAAAAATATACTATGTAAAAAATACCATGTGCAAGTCAAATAGATTCTTTTATCATGAACAAGTTGTATAAATTTAAGTCTTGAAAACATGCCTTTTTTACCTAAGATGTATCAAAAGGCCAAGAGGTTTTTCCTGGTATATGTCCTAGGACATCTCAAGACAATCAAATCTGTGCACAACACACCTGTCTAGTTTAATGAAAAGAAGTATGACATCATAGTAGTGTTCCAATATCTAAGCGGCTGCCAAAAAGAAGAGGGGGCCAATCTATTCTCTAAAGCACCTGAAGGCAGGACAAGAAGCAATGACAGTGAGAACAATCAATCAGTAGAATGATTTGCCTCCAGAAGCTGGGGGGTGCTCCAACAATGGAGTTTTTAAGAAGAGATCTGACAACCATTTATCTGAAATGGTATAGAGTTTCCTGTCTGAGCAGGGGATTGGACTAGAAGACCTCCAAGGTCCCTTTCAACTCTGTTATTCTGTATTCCTAATTAGGATGTACACTCAAGTTTTCTGGGAAGAATATTTACCCCTATATATATATATATATATATATATATATATATATATATATATGTATGTATGTATGTATGTATGTATGTATGTATGTATGTATGTATGTATGTATGTATGTGTGTGTATATATATATATATATATATATATATATATATATATATATATGTGTGTGTGTGTGTGTGTGTGTGTGTGTGTGTGTGTGTGTGTATCACTCTCTCCCCCTCCCTCCCTCTCTCTCTCTCCCTCCCTCCCTCCTTCTCCTTCTCCCTCCCCCCTCCCCCCTCCCCCCTCCCCCCTCTTTCTCACACACATTACACTTTCAAGAGTTTGTAGCGGGAATATCAAGAAGAAAACTGAAATACTGTGAATGGTTATAGAGTACCCACAAACGTACACAGTTTTTCTCTTTTTGGCAACTTTAGAGTTGGACTTATCTGTTCCATATTTTCCAGCCAGAAGGATTATCCATGGAACTAATATTTCATTTGCATTTTGATCTGGGAAAAACCAGCAGAAACAGGCCTTAGTACTTAAGAAACTGGACTTCAAATGATGCGAGGTAAGTGCAGGACCCTTGAAGAGGCTTGAGGAGGGGGAAAAAAAATGAGATTCCCGGAAGGCCTCTAGAGGCAGGGGGAGGCACTTTTCGCCATCAAGGAAAGCCTCTGGAGCCTGGAGAAGGTGAAAACAGCCCCGCGACCATGGTGCAGGAGGCCAAGTAGGCCAGACCCACCATGGCCATGTCCACCCAGCAACCAATCAGAGAACCCGTTGCTGAAAATTTTGAAGCCGACGCCTGCTTCAAGGCCCTCTGATGATAAACAATATTCCTTAGGGAAAGAGCTGAAGAATATCAGATCCTTCTTCTGCTTTTGGATGATTTGATGGAAAGTAGCATTTAAAAGTAAAAGAAGAGGTATTCACTCTTCTATTAGCACTTTAGTACCTTACATTTTCTGGACTGTTTGGTAAACCACAGAATGGGTGTCAGGGACTCTGGTGTTCAAGCATCAAGCCACTTTCCTATGTATGTACAAGATCTTGCAGTTTTGCCATAGAGAACTAGTTCTGATTTTCATGTTCTATTTTCATATGGCCGATACAGAGGGGCACTATAGTCTTGTTTATTTTGGATATTTAAAAAAGCTAAGCTGCTCTCTTGTTTTCTTGTTGAGATTGAAATCAGGATTTTAGGGAAAAGGACAGTAGTGGGATTCAACACTTTTTACTACCAGTTCTTGGTGAGCGTGGCAGGGGAAGGATATTGCAAATTCCCATTTCTTCCCCTCCCCACTAACCTGCTTTCCAGCTCCGTTCTCCTGTGCAGGGCAACAAAAGAAGATCCAGCTAATCAGCTGGGACTTGGGAGGCAGCAAATAGATGGGGGCGGGGTCAGCCAGAAGTGGTGTTTGCTGGTTCTCCAAACTACTCAAACAGAACTGGTCAGAACTGGTTGAATACCACCTCTGGAAAAGGAGTCTCCCCCTTGAAAAATCTCCTCAGTCATGAAGGTATTCCTTTATTAAAAACAAATCCTGCTGACGTTGCCTGAAATTTCTGCTGCTACCTTAGCATGATTTTCCATGATATTTTCCCTTCCATGGGTCTGTTTGTGTCTTCGTAAACAGTCTCTGAATGATCTCAGTGGATCTGGAATCATGCAGAGTCTAATTGGCAACATATATCCCTTGGACATAAGTGGACTGCAATTCCCATTAGCTCTCCTTATTTGTCAAGTTGGCTAGGATTGATGGCAATTTTCATTCCACACTTTCTGAAAGGGGTACATATTGCCTCTTCTGCTGTAGAACAAGAACAGGAAGATCTGACGGTATTATTTATTATCTCTTTATCTCCAAACGGTCATAAATAATGCATATTAACTAAACAAGCATAGTTGCTCACAGCTTAGTGTCTCAATAAGCAAACAAAACTGAGGAAAGAGATCTTTTGGAAAGAGCTCTTGAGAAGTATCCAGTGAAAACTTAATAAAGAGAACCTGTATTCATTCCTTCAGGGATTGCTGAAAATGTTTGTGGGTAACCTGGGACGGGATAGTCTGAAGTGGGAGGCTGATATACTGGCATCATAATTCAAAGGCCTCATTCACAAATACACAGATAAGTTTTGTTTCTATTTTCCCTCACATGGACAATAGTTTTATACCTGCTATAACTGCCCTTATAGGGATGTGGTGGCTCAGTGGCTAAGATGCTGAGCTTGTCGATCAGAAAGGTTGGCCATTCAGCAGTTCGAATCCCTAGCATTGTGTAACCGAGTGAGCTCCCATTACTTGCCCCAGCTTCTGCCAACCTAGCAGTTTGAAACAATGTAAAAATGCAAGTAGAAAAATAGGTACCACCTTTGGTAGGAAGGTAACAGCATTCTGGGCGCATTTGGCATTTAGTCATGCTGGTCACATGACCACAGAGACATCTTTGGGTAGCCCTGGCTCTTCAGCTTTGAAATGGAGATGAGCACTGCCCCCTAGAGTCAGGATTGACTAGCACATATGTGCGAGGGGAACTTTTACCTATAGCTACCCCCCTTTTATTTCCTTATGTCTATGAGAATTTGTTTGAATGTTATCATTTTAAAAGCGCCTCAATATTACATTACGTAAGATCTGCTCCTTTGAATTTTGTTTTTCCTAATAAATAGAGTCAAAATGCAATGGAGCTGATTCACCCGTGGGCAATGTGAGAAAGGATCCAAGAACAATTAATCTCTTAATGTCTATGGATATTTTCAATCTTCCAGCTCATGGTTGTCCCAAAGGTGCTTTTCCGAAAAGCAACTGGACTTTCTGGAGTTTGAAAATGTTTTGCTTCTCATCCAAGAATCTTCTTCAGTTGAGTTTTTCAGAATTGGAGAAGCTTCTTGGATGAGAAACAAAACATTTCCAAATCAAAAAAAAAAAAAAAAAACCCCAAGAAAGTCCAGTTGCCCTTTGGAAAAGTACCTTTGGGATGTCCTTTAACCTCCTTCATTTAGTAAAATTCATACCCCACCCCCAAATTTGCAGAAATAATGTTATAAGCTATCAAAGACTTTATGTTGTGTTGCAATTTAACCTTTCCTCACCAAAACAAGCATACTGGCTAAGCCTGACATTTAATGGATTTGGAGACTCTCTGTCTATTTCAGAAACCAACCAGTTTGATTCAGAATCTTTGACCTTTCAATGTCACATGTTCACCGGCCTGGCAATCAGTTAACACAGTACAAGGCAGGTCTCTGATTAAGTCATATTGCAATCTTTTTTTCTGTTCCTGATCCTGTATTACTAAAGGAAACATTACACTTCCACTTAAAGGATGACCCAGAAATTACACATGAGTTAAATGGAAGCATAAGTTAAAGAAACTTGCAGCTGTCCAGACGTTCTCTGGGATGAAAGGGTAAAGAAACAACTCATTGATTAGCAAGTCAAATTCTTTTGCTTTTCTTTGAAAAGTCAATCTGCCTTTTCCTCAGGGACATTATGTCACCAATGCTGGCCTCTCCACTTACAAAGCAAAGTCCAGCCGTGTCATGGAGTTGTTTTAGTTTTCCTTGCTAGCTCACTTTTCTTGCTGAAACTCTCCCGGGGATGGTGTTTGGAAGGGCTGTTAAAGGCACCCTTGGAATGGGGAAGGGGGTTAATAATGGAAATTCATCATTGAACAGAGGAACCGGTGGTTATATTTTTATATTTCGGATTCAACCCAGGACAATACATTAAATGCATTAAACTACGTGGTCCAAATTATTGGCTATGCAAAGGTCACTGGCCAACTTGGAATTCATGCATGGTTAAGGCCTTCAAAATGTGATCTCTACCGGCACAACAAGCTATTAACATCCTACTCACTATGGGCAGTGAATGGTTCCTTTCCAGGACAGTAACTTTCAGAGGAGAAGCCATTGTGTCGATTCTATTCAAGCTATTCACTTTACACTGAATGGCATGACAATTCTTATCTATCTATCTATCTATCTATCTATCTATCTATCTATCTATCTATCTATCTATCTATCTACCTACCTACCTACCTACCTACCTACCTACCTACCTACCTACCTACCTCTGTGTGTGTGTGTGTGTGTGTGTGTGTGTGTGTGTGTGTGTTTGTTCCAGCATAACTCTGGAATGCCTCACACAATTTCAACGAAACTTGGTACAGAGATTACCAAGGGTAAGATACCCCTAACACCCCTTGGTGTGTGTGTTAAGATACAGCCTGTTGTGCCTTAACATGTCTTCTACCGTACTGCCTTATGATGGCTCCTACTGTACAGTGCTGTGGAGTTGTCATGGTAACGGCTTTACAGTATTCCACAAGGGGGCTCCCTCTGGTAAGGGGGAAAATCCAACATTAGAAATTGTGGTGATGTTCATGGAAGGAGGGTTAGGATAAATAAATACCAGGGCAGGGCAGGGTTATCAGCTAGTTGCAAATAAATGTTGTGTCTGGATTTTTGTAGTATGTCCCCTACATGATTTGAAGCAAAAGAAATGGAGAAGTTTTGTAATTTGCTGTTTTCCTGCTGAGCATGGTATGAAGGATATTTTTGACAAGATAGGATTTTTGGCAGAAAGGACTCTGAAGAACAAATGAGTTTATTTTGGAAGGCGATAATGATTCCAGTTCCTGGAATAAAGAGAGAAAACAAACTTCAAATTCTAGTGCAAAAATCTGATGATCTTCTCTTAGCCTTGTGGAATGTGTTTACTAGCAAAACAATAGGCCAGACATTTGGTTCTCTCCCTTCTCCTTCTCCTCCACCTCCTCCAACCTCCCTCTCCCATCAGGCATGTTGTGATGGTAGCCCATTGCCTCTGTCCAACTCCACACATTTGACTAGCTTCCAAGGAATAGCTGAGATTATGTAAATGTGAGATCATCTAAAACGAGATGTCTTGAAAATAGCAGATGTCATCAGGAACAAATGAAATAAAGATAATAAGATTGGTGAAGGTTGTAGCTGAACTTCCAGATGCAATGGAGACTGCTACAATTATGAGCATGCTTAAGCCATATCAGTTAGAGTGGAATTTGTTTATGAGTAAGTAAGCATAGGCTTGTGTTTGTGAGTCTTACAGCAACATGATTTAATTTTAATCATGCATATTTTGGTGGGAGTGTGGAAGACTTCAGGGGGAAGTCAGAGGAAGTAGCCACTTGACTTGAAGTAGAGGGACGAGAATGAAAGCCTTATTTTAACTGAGTTTTAACCATAGGGCAGGGGTCAGCAATCTGCAACTCTGTTGCCGCATGTGGCTCTTTCATCCCTCTGTTGAAGCTCCCTGTCTCCAGTTGGTGCCACAATATTGAGAGCAACTTCAGGTTTGGGAGGGAAGCAGGGTGTGCCAGGAGGAAACTCTATGGCAAGGGGCAGGTTTTCCGGTCAGCTCCACAATTGATAGGGCTTTCAGTAGAGGAAAAAGGACACTGAACTAGGAGGAGACTCTATGGTGGGGAAACCAGACTTCCGGTTGGCTCCAGAATTGAATGGGGGGGGGGGGTTGGGTTAGAATTAGAGCCTTTGTGGCTCTTTAAGTTTGTTGACCCTTGCCATAGGGCTGTTGAATTTTGAGTACAGAAATAAAGACACTAAATTGAAGCAAAGTGATATAGAAAATATTATTTTAACTTCATGTAGTTTTCTATCAAATTTCAAAGAGCTTCTTGCAAGCAATCAGCTTTTCTCATTGGGGGGTAGACAAGAGGGAAAGGGAGAAGGAGACCTCACCTCAAAAGAAAGATGCCATGCTCTTCTGCATCACATTCAATACACATGCAATAAAGCATCTTCTAGCTAATGATGAATAATGGCAACATGGTTTCACACCTGGCGTTGATGTGAAATATTATGATAACTCACATCATCTTCATTCTCCAAAGTTCCTTTTCAAGGCAAATTCTGGCCACCTTGCACACCCTTGTGAAATTTGATATAATTTTGTGATGGATTTCACTACACAATTTTCTCATACTCATTCATTGTATGATTCAGGTTTGAACCAATATATTTTCTTTGAGGGTGGGATGGGAGTATATGATAACTGGCTTCCAATAGTTGAGGGGCTGTCACATAGAAGAGGGAGGGGAGTAAACTATTCTCCAGGGCACCAGAAGGTAGGACAAAAAGTAGTGGGTGGAAGCTTATCAAAGAGAGATGCAACCCTGAAGGAGAAACTTGCTGACAATGAGAGCAATTAATCAATGGAATAGCTTGCCTTCTGAGGTTGTGGGTTACTCCATCACTGGATTTTTTCAAAAATGAACTGGGAAACCAGTTGATGATATAAGGGATGATATGTCTCCTGCCTTGAGCATAGGGTTGAGCTAGAGGACATCTAAGTTCCCTTCCAACCCAATGATTCTATGATTTTATAAAGTACATTTTACGTGATTTCTATACTTATACTATAGCCGAGGTGGCACAGTGGTTAGAGTGCAGTACTGCAGGCTACTTCAACTGACTGCTAGCTTCAATTCTGCAGTTCAAATTTCACCATCTCAAGGTTGACTCAGCTTTCCAACCTTCCGAGGTGTGTAAAAATGAGGACCCAGATTGTTGGGGCAATATGCTGACTCTGTAAAATGCTTAGGGAGGGCTGTAAAAGCACTATGAAGTGGTATATAAGTCTAAGTGCTATTGCTATACCTGATATTTAGCCACATCTATTTCTTCCTGGGTTGTATGGGTCAAATAAACAATAGTCAAACAATTGTTGAGATAAAGTTTTAAAATGTTTATTTTTGGGGAGTAAGATGAATACATTAAAGTTGAAATCTTATCGGACGTGTGGAAGGTTGGAATCTCAGACACCACAATTCCCCGTCTTTTTCCTAGCCCATGGCTCTATTGAAGAAGCAGATCTATGGATCTGCGGCCCTGAGAAATTTTAAAGCCTTTCTATATTTATGGAAGACCTGGGACTACCATAATTTTCCTTCCATTGCCATGCTTGATAACAGGTGATTAACATAGTTTTGGATTTCACAGAAGCTTCAGTGGGATTTGCCCTATTTTTGCTGGTAAAATTCTCTGATCAGCTTACAAAAGAGAAGCGCCTAAGCAGCACCGTGGAGGGGGGGTGTTCATTGAATTCAGTTTCAAAACAATGCCTCTATAAATCTAATCTGAAATGTGATCACATAAGAGGTCTCTACAGCCAATGATGGGCAGAAGAATGGAGTGAGTGCCCTTTCATCTGAAAATTCTTATTGTGAGGATAATGAAAACAGTTTCCCCCCTTTAAAATAATGCAAGAATTGATTGACAGGTTTTTAATTTAGCATCTCCTTTAGCATCTAATTTAGCAAAGGGGGTTTGGTTAAAGCACACAATAAAGATGCATACAGCTGTTAAAGAATGAAGCCATTTCTTAAGCCCCTGTACTAACTGATGGGATTTGCTCAACATATGCACAACATATTTCCCATATGCTGAACTTTCAGGTTCCTGTTGTTGAATCGATTTAAAAAGAAAAAATATATTTTTCCTAGAAATAGTTTTTCTTTTATACTCCAACACAAATTCCCTCCTAAAACAGCAAAACATAGATGAAGATCTGGAAAAAAACCCCTCTGCTTTAGAGATATTCAGAGACTAGATTGGTGAAAATACAAAAAGGATTTTCTTGGTTGGTTGTACTCTGTAAGAAGATTAACTTGGCCTTTTCTTTATTTAATGTAAATTTAATGTAAAGATGGTAGTAAACATGTAGTTCTTGACTTGCAACCATTTGTTTAGGGACTGTTTGATGTTACAAAGTTACTGAAAAAAGAGACTTATGGCTGTTTTTCACACATGACCTTTGCAGGATCCCTATGATCATGAGATCATGAGAATTCTGATTCAGACATTTGGCAACTGACTCATATTTATGATGGTTGCCATGTTCCAGAATCATGTGATCCATTTTAGCAACTTTCTGACAACCAAAGTCAATGAGAAGCCAGATGCATTTAACAATTGTGTTACTTACTTAACAACTGCAGTGATTCACTTCATAACTGTGACAAGAAAGGTGGGGCAAAACTCACTTAACAACTGTTGGGGCTCAATTGTAGTTGTACGTTGAGGACTACCTGGATTCCACCAACCTGAGTAAAACATCTAAGCAACAGAACCTTTGCTTAATAACCAATTGAGAGGAAAACACTTCTCATAGTATCCCATGCAAGATTATTTTCTGGTCACAACTTGTGGTCGCCTTGACCTAAGTTTTATTCTCTTCCAATATGCTTTTTATCTCTGTTTCCTTAAGTATTGAGCAGTTTTACTCCTTTCTTTTCATGGCTTTTCTCAATACTTCAGGAAGAGGAAAGATCTGCTTATAAAATAGTATTTCTAACTTTTCTGCCAGACATTTTAAAAAAAATCAAATAAAATAAAAATAAGAGGATGGCTTGTTTGCAAAAGCTAACATCTATAATTCCAATCATTGATAATGAAGCAATAAGTAAAATGGTCTCTTATAAAACAGAATTGTCCAAAGACATTCTTAAGGATTTTCCAAAGCAAAAGTTAGTGATTTTTAGAATGATCTATTGTATCATCAGGTTTTCTCAAATTCTAACCTTTTTTCTTTTTAATATAAAGCCTCAGGTAACAACTGAAGGAAAGTAAAATTATAATGGAGAACTTTGAGTAGGTGGTAATTAGGGTTACACTATGCCTGTTAAAGGCCACTAGTGTTTATTTACTGAATAGAAATTTGATATGATGTGTCTGAAAGAACATCCCGAAATTTGCAGACCGGTGCTTACGAAGATCTTTTGGCTTTTCTGCTTTCAGAATCACATATTTCACAGCTGTGAAAAGCTTAGTCTCAGTGGAAAGTTGGAACCAAAGACTTTGTATGGAAGAGCCAATTTTAATTAGAAGTGAAAAATAGCATCCAGCTTCCTGCAATCCTTCAGGTTCAAAATATAAGAAATAAAAATAGGTTTCTGCAAGGATGAGAATAGATCATATTGTCCCCACCACTTCCTTGTTCTGTTGTGACCGCCTGTCAGACTTTTGGACTTCAACCTCCTCATTCTTGCTTATCTCTGCTGAATGAGACTACTTTGGGCCGTCTGACTGCCTGCATTCAGATATGGACAGTCAGTAGATGAAAGAACATTATATTCTCATTCTTAGAAATTTCCTGTTTTATTTTACTAGATAGTGTACTGTATATGTGAAATATCAGCTAATTTGTTTTTGAGAAACAGTTTTTGCCCAACATTTGTTGAATTATGTTCTGTGATAAAACTGAGTTAGACATCCTGCCAAAATAATTCCAGAAAAAACTAAATTAAAATCAGTGCACAAAAGGTTTTCATATTTAATGATTGATCAAAATCAAATCCCCATCTTTCCTTTAGGAGTTTAAAATAAAAATTCCTTTTCCAATTTTATCTCATCAAACATAGTCCTATGTGATGCACTGAGTGGAGGGCAGACGCAAAGACATCTATGGCTGCAAGTTGACTTGAACCTGACTCTCCTTAATATTGATCCAATATGTCTGCCTGCCTGTCTGCCATCCATCCATCCATCCATCCATCCATCCATCCATCCATCCATCCATCCATCCATAATTGTTCTCTTTTAGTATGCTATTATATTCTTGACATGTTGTTAATTGCATGGGTGTTTAAACTTTCAAACAAAGAATCAATGATTCTACATGAGGTACTCGGATCCTTAGTGAGATATCTATACTTTTGGTAGTAGTGTAGTCAATGTGATATGTGGGTTTATAACAGGTTCCTAATTTGAGTCATATTTATATCATTGAAAGTAGATCCACAATATTTATAAATATGTTGTTAGTGTTTTAACTTTCTTGAAGATATGTTTAGTTCATCAATGATTAATAGGACTCACAGCCTTAAAAATTGGCCACTCCTGGTATGTTGACTGACTCTTGCCTTGGAACATACACTTTGCCATAAACTATTAAAACAAGTAGTGCTTATTTTTTAAGAAAAGCAAAAGCTAGAGACTGGAATAGAGCAGAGTGATGCTGATTTGAACCAGACATCCTTCCTTGGCTGCATTTCTGTCTAATAACACATGTCCTAAATTTGCTAAAAGCACATTTAAATATACATATAAAATTAGGTATGTCATTATCTATGGGTGACTGTTTACTTAATTAAAGAATATAAAGAATATATATTATAGATGTATGAATTAGCCACGATCTGAAAATTTGAAGGTGTTACAATTTGACTTGAATCCATAGTTCAGGACTTGAAGGCCATAAGATTTGATTCAAAAATTTAATAAAATCTTTGATGAATAGCTATAATGGGAACCATCAAAGCAATTGCTGCTGCTTCAAATTTTGAAAGAATAGAATGAAACTAGGAGAAATAATATATTTTTAGAGGAATTCTTTTTCCACATGATACTGCTGCTTTCAGTATTTTTTTCTGTTCTCTGCAGTTTTCTTGGCAAGATTTTCCAAAAGTGGTTTGCCATTGCCTCCTTCCTAGGGCTGAGAAACAGTAACTGGCCAAACTCACTTAGCTGGCTTTGTTCCTAAAGTGGAACTAGAACTCATGGTTTCCTGATTTCTAGCCTGTTGTCTTAATCACCTCACCAAACTGACTCTTATCATTTCATCACCATGATGTTGGATTGTATATGTTTTGATCAGATGTGAATGCTGCCCTAGAAACCTAACCTATGTGACAGCTTATAAAAGTAAGAAACAAACCAACCAACCCTGAACATTAAAGGAAATTGGATTATTTTGATTTCAAGAAGAGGCTGCTCAGAGCAATGTAGCTTCTAGTAGTCTGCATTAAAGCTATTTCCTTAGTTTGGAAAGAAAACCTAAATGAGATTAGCAGCTACCAATATAGTAGATTTAAGCAGATGTGTTGCTAGAAAGATGCTCTGAATAATGTGTCTCATTCAAGAAACATATTTTTAAAATTGACAGGGATAGTTTAGTCACAAACATAATTTCCAAGCTTCTTGGCTTCAATACCAGTAAAATCAACTGCCACAGATCATACAAGTAAATGCCCTCAAAATATAGATACCCTCAGCTTAGTGGATGTTCTGAAGGGAAGAAATGTATTTCACCATTGAATCTGAATAAATTTTTAAAATTGGGACTAATAAATTCTACAGGTTATTCAAGTTTTACTCTTACTGCTAGCAAGGTAGCACATGTGGCTACCTACAATTAAATAAACAATCTCTGTTCTGTCTACCAATTTGGATTGGTTCAACAAAACTAACTCTGTTCTATCAACCAAACTTTGTACACTCCCAAACCAACCCCTTTAACACTACTGCACTTCCTGCACTTCCAAGTCTCCTTTAAAGATCAGATTCAATTGATTTGTAAGGATAGAGATCTTAACGGCCAAGGAAAAGTTGTAGACTTTCTGGATAGCGTACATCCATTTTTTCACACTGAACTATTGAGATGAAAGTTGCTTTCTTTGGAACTCGACTGATTTGGTGACAGCCTATTTGCTTCGGACTACCGGAACTTGCTCTCACCTGTAGCTTTTCCTGAATCATGTGTTCGCCATCTTAAGAATACATATATCAGTCTTAAAAATTACAGAAATATGCAGTGTGAGTATCCTTGGTGCTGTGAATCACCTTTTACACTCAATTCTGAAGCACTGCTAACCCTGTAACAATTCAATCTTATTTATATTTACTCGGAGCCAGCCTCAATGAGGCTTCCCTTCAGGTGATCCTGTGACCATATCTGTTTTCCGATTTCTTCCCTCAAAAGAGACATGCTTGTCTACTTCCTTCTCAGGGCTTGATAAACAGGTGATATGTTTTAAAGTTACATAACTGTTGCCTGAATAGACACCGTATGTTTCATCTAATTTTATTATGGGCTCTGGCCCTTCATTTTGTTTATGCAGCAAATCCTCTCTTACAGTTAAAATCTGCTCCAGCTGTTTCTGAGCACAAATCTTGAATTCAGTCAATTTTCCCCTGATTTATTTTGCGTATGAACCTTTGGATATTCGCTGGTAGTGCTGCAGTAACTTAAACTTCATTACCTGATGCACGTTTATGGAGAATTATTTTTGTGCTGAAAAACTGTGGTTTTTAAAAAAATTGTTACCATTCAAAGTGATGAAAAATAAATGTTTTTTTAAAAAGATAATTTCAAAATATGTCTTATGGTAAAGGTAAAGGTTCCCTTTGCACATATGTGCTAACTATTCCTGACTCTAGGGGTCGGTGCTCATCTCCATTTCAAAGCCGAAGAGCCAGTGCTGCCTGAAGATGTCTCCATGATCATGTGGCCAGCATGACTAAATGCCAAAGGCGCATGGAACACTGTTACATTTCCACCAAAGGTGGTTCCTATTTTTCTACTTGAATTTTTACATGTTTTCGAACTGCTAGGTTGGCAGAAGCTGGGACAAGTAACGGGAGCTCAGTCAGTTACACGGAACTAGGGATTCGAACCGCCGAACTGCCGATCTTTCTGATCCACAAGCTCAGCGTCTTAGTCACTGAAAAGCATTTTCTTATGGTAGTGGTTGGAAATTCTAGTATTTTAACTTAGTTACGGGACAGCCAAAGTGTATAACCTCTTTTACTGTATAGTTAGTGACTTGAAAATGTTCTACCTACCCAGGCTATGCAGCAATTCTTCCATAAAGATCTTTTTTCTCCTTTTAAAAATAAGTTGGTAGATTGTAAAACAATGAAAAAAATATGTGAAACAACAGCATCTTTTTCTATTTTGCAGCAATCAATTTCAAACAACTGCCAATTATTTTTGCATGTTGCCAACCTTGTATTGTGATTTTTTGTATAATATGAGTCACATACCAATAGCTTGGAGCACAATGGTGCCACTGGGTTTCAGCTACTTGAATAACAAATTCTTGCTCAGGGTGCTATTCTCGGCTGAAGCCAAATAGGCTATAAATTACACCAGGACAGAAGATGGCATGTGATGCGATAGTTGAAATAATGATAGTTACAGCATTGGGAGTTCAGAGTTAATATCTCCATGATAGAACATGTGGGGTTTAGATTAAAGAAAGTGGAGTTTCATAGCTTGTTTCCAAAATTATGGTGGCGAGAGATCAGACTTTTTTTTTTTTTGGTGTGACCATTATAACCTTTGTTTTCTGCCCCACTAAGTGATAACTCCTTGCTTCAGCTTCAAATTTTTCAACTGTTCCACTACCCTTAAAACAAGGCTTTGTTTTTCAGGAAGTCAGAAGCAATGGGTCTCTTTTTGCTAAAAATAGCTGCCACATTTAGATGTGCTTGGAGTACAATTGTTCATTTGGAAAGCTCAGAATTGAAATAGATCTGGGAAGGCACAGACAGAGGACATCCTTGAAACATTCAAGAATGGTAACTATGAATGAACAGATATTAGTACTCCCAAGGATCTTTTGGTTATCTAGAGTGGCAATTAATCACATTCACCGAACAATGTCCTCCAAAGAGAGGAAATTTTTGTGATTAATATGACAAAAACAGAGATATGCGTGGAACCACAAAACATAAGAATTTCCTTCCTCTTCCAACACTCTTGTCAAAAGGCAAGGTGACGCAAAAGCATTTATGCTTCTTTCTGGAGAAGTTCCCAAGGAAAAAGTGTTTTAGGCTGCTTGAAGATCCACCTGTACATTAACAGCCTATAATCCTTGGCCATTATTAACTATTTGCCATCACTGTACTTCACTTAGAGGTGGTGATTTCACAAGATTCTCCAAATCTTGGGTCTGAGAGAGAAGCGAACTAAAAAGTATTTTCAGAGAGAAGAAAATTTTGACCTTTATTGGTTTCCTCAGAATTTACATTCATGTTTTCATGGAGGAAAAGTCATGCGCAGAGGCAAAATCACTACTGTTTGGGACATTCAAAACTTTTGCAGTGGAGAACTAGAGTTTTCTGTATCTTCTTGCTGTCATCTTAATAATCATTCAAAATATTGCAACCCAAATCTAGAGGCTTCACATGAGTTAGTCTTGAACACACTCTATTTTAACTACAAAGTAGCAATGAACATAAATGAGGTCAAAATTTACTTTTATATTTTATAGACTGTAATGAACAAATGACTTAACACTTAAGATGTGGTTATAAATATTTACTGTTTTTCAAAACAGATGTTGGCAATGTCAATTTTTCTGTACAAAACTTTTTCCGTGGTATTGTAACTCATTGGTAAGTTGGCTACTTTTGTCTCTTCTAATGGGCATTATCAGTAAAATTCACAGACTTAACACAACTGTGTTTTACCACTGCTATTGGGGCTCTTTCCCCCCAAAAGGGACAAACTAATCAAAAAGCTCTACCAATCTGAACCCCAAGCACATATTTGATTTGGGTGCAGAGCTGGAATGTGTGCATTCCAGATAAAGGTTCTCCAATGGAGGGACAGTAATTATTGAAGGGGATGGCATGATGGTGCAGTGCATGATGATAGACAAAGGTAACAGGAATGAAGACTTGGGAAGGAGACATGAATGACCAACTGGAAATGCTACACCTGAATACAAATGCAGTAGAGTGACAGTGGTGCAAAGCAAAGAGAACGTAAAGGTAAGGAAGGAGTAAGAAGATTTGAGGAAAAGCAGGCCCACAGATTGTACTGAAGAGAGAAGCAAAGTGCACCAGCTTTCCCCTAGTTACCTAGTAAGAGGCTCCTGGATTTGTCTCATTTAAAACCTGGACAATACAAGATGTCCCAGGTTTCAGTTCAGCTAAAGTTCTTAGAGCAATCTGGTTGAGCCACAAAGTGTTTGTTCCATACATAGAAAAAAAACATTTTTCATTTCATCCACACATCCGAGATGAACTTTTTGTCAAATTGAATCTCATAATTGTTTGCCTTCTGACTGCAGATTAGAAACCAGTTATGAATTATCCTATTCTTAAATTTCTAATTTGAATCAAACAGCCAATTCACACTTGCCTATTATAGAGTAGGACCAACAAATGCTATCATCTTGACATACTGTATGCTCTCATATAAGAAACAACCTAGTATTTGTCAGTTTAGAAAATGGATGTGAAAAAATGGAAGATGGCAGCTTAAACTGGCACACTGACACACACACACACACACACACACACACACACTTGACACTGGATTTTGGAATAGACAGAAATAAATGATAAGAAAACTCTTCCTCTTATCTGCTTTAAATACTGAAGATTTTTAAAATATGGTTGTGTGGTAGATGAGTTTCACTTGGTGCATGGATGGTAGAGGAAGTTCAAAGGAAACATATCAAACTTTGTTCTTACAAACCAGTAATGTATGCTTTAAAATTGGGTGTTTTCTGGATATTCTGAAACCAAATTCTTTTAATTTCAAGTCAAGGACTCTCAAATTTCATTGTCCTTTCCTGGACATATCTGAATGTTTCACTTTGGCAATATGCTATCCTGAAGCATTTGAAAAATATTGATATTAAATAGGAATATAGAAGTATAAAACTTTGACTTGTACTGGTTAAATCTCTGGAGGTTAACAATTCAATTCATGTCCCGAAAAGGCAGTGCAGTGTATTTAGCCTCTTAATCAAGAATTAATACAAATATTTCGGGCTTCGAGGGGAGGAGCTGCCGCCGTCGGGAGCTCAACAAAGCTCCTGCCAGGACTCTGGTTCGTATATCTCATAAGATCTATAGATATCTCCCCTTTCTGGCAGAAAGGGGCAGAGAGGAGGTCAGTCGTTAGGATCTCTTTGTAATTCATAGCTTTTCTTTTTGCTGTGAATGGAGAAGAGGTTCAACATTAGCTGAGCCTTTACTCCGGCCAGTTTTCCGCGCTGCCTTTTTTGCAGCCTAGGCAGATTGCCTCCCCCCCCAGGACAAAGCTAAGCTATTTAAAAGCCAATCCGGGCGGGGACCATTCCCGAGGAATTTCTTCTATTACTATTTAAAATACCAGCTTCAATTTCGCAAAAGGCTCCCTTTCTTTTTTAGCTGCGTCACAAGATGGCGATCTCGTAGCTTTTGTGTTTGATCTGACGTAGCTAGTTGACCCTACCCTCCTGAAGGCTTCTCCGTACTAATTGCTAAAAGATTAACTGAGGGGAGCACAGACTTTGATTTTTGGCTCGCTTGATTGCTTGTCTTTTATTTTTATTCTGGAATGGCTCCCAAACCTAAACAGAAGCGCTTCCTTAATAACATATCTCCAAAAACTGCTATGAAGTCGCTACCCTTGTCTCCTACACCCTCCACGGGAGATTTGCTAACACAAGAATTCCTTCTCAAAACGCTTAATGATTTCAGACAGGAGATTAATCAACTGATATCGGATCTATGTGATCAATTTGATGCTAAAATTGCTCAGGCAAAGCAGGATATGATCGGAGTAATGACAGTCATGACAGATTATATTGCTGAAACGGAGGACAAATTGGAACTTTTGGAAGAAACTAACCTTAATCTGATATCAAAAATTCAAACGTTAGAACAGGAAATTGAATCTGCCCAAAAAGAACTTGTCATGATAAATTATAACAAGACTGCCTTTGCTATACGAGTTAGAGGACTGCGTGAAAACCAACAGGAGAATTTGAAACAGACATTCTTTGAGGCTTTCAGTCGCTTGGTGGGAAGTCCGGGACTTAACTTTGATTGGCAGATTCAAAGAATTTACCGCCAGAATTCCTGGGTAGCAAAACAGCGACAGCTTCCGAGGGACATAATAATATACTTTACTACAAGGGAATCTAGAAATGAGATAATACAGAGGCTTTACGGAAAGAGGTTGATAATTGATGGGGAGGACTTGATTGTTTTTAAAGAGATACCATTTCAAATATTAAGAACAAGAAGACAGTACGCTTTCTTAACCGAAGAACTCAGAAACTCTCAGATTCCATACAAATGGGAAGTCCCAGCTGGTATTACAGTTACATTTGGCAACCAAAAACACCGCATTAACTCTGTTTGTGAAGCCCGAAAATTTTACTACGAGACCCTGAAGGCGGGACTTCCTGATTTATCCGGATCTGGGGAGAGGCAAGGAGAAGGAGAAGACAAACAGCGAGACACGTGGCTACAAGGCGGAGGGTGTTGTTTTTCTCTTCCGGAAGGGCAGAAGACTAAAGAATAAAGACTAAGCGATGTTTTTAAAGTTTTATGATTTCCGTCTGGGATAAAATGGAAAAGTGGCATATCGATGATGAGACATGGAGACTGAAAGAAGCGTTGCTGATTGTGGACATATATTGTACAGAAGTTTTGTCTGAACTCTAACTCAAATTGTGCATGAACTATTTTCTTAGGCGAGGAGAGCGGAAATTGTGATCTTTTTGAGTTGCGGTTTGGGACGAACGGAGTTGGGAGGTGCGTGGGAGAGGGAAGAGCAGCGAAAGTTTAATTAGATTACCTGGGGCTAGAACGCAAGCTGATGTTTGTTTGAGTTGCTATATCAATATAAAGTTAAGAAAGATTGGTCGGAGAATCTTCAGGAAAGTGGAGTAAACATGGGAGGAGCAATGAATGTGGATAAAATATATATGTGGATATGGATAAAGGCAGGGTGGAAGGTAAAAAATTTATATGTGGAGGTGGGTAAGGATAGAAAGGGAGGTGTTGGAAGTGAAAAATGAAAGAAGTATTTGAGTTTAATGGTGTTATAGAAAGGTTTGGATATTTGGATAAAAAAGATAAATTAAAGGTCTGAATAGATAGACAAAGCAAGGAGACTTTTAGTTGGGGAATTCTAATTGATCAACTTACCTGGCTCTAATACAGTTTGAAACCCTGCAAGTAGCAAAATAATCGAAATTTGGAATGAGTCACATTGTTTAAGATTTACAGATAATGGGAAGCTGTGTTAACGTAGTGGGTTTATTGACCCTTTTTGTTTCTTTCTTCTTTTTGTGTGTGAGTGTGGGTGTTTTTTTTTATTATTTATTTATTTCTTATTTTCTACTATTTTTCCTTTTTCTTTTTGGCTTTACTTTTATCTTATTTTTTTAATTTTAAAGTTAGCTGGCCTTATTATACTCAAATGCTTGTTAAAGAATTATGCCGGGCATGGGACCTGCGAAGCCGTAAGGGGGTTAGGGAGGGGGGATTATAGGGGGGAGGGGGGAGGGTGGAATTACAGTTTCAATCTTTAGAACAATAAGAATTCACTTGTGTACTGCGGCTCGTTTTTCTTTTTTTTTTCTTTTTTTTCTTTTTCTACTTTTATTGTAAAAAACAAATTGAATTGTATGGATACACCAAAGTGAGGAGAAGAGGGAAAGAGAAGGGAGAAGTAAAGAGAGAGTGAGAGGGAATGTAAGGAGGGTGAAATGGAGGGAGGGGGAGATGTCTGAGGGGGTAGGGAAGTAGAAGAGGGGAATGCTGGAGGGGTGCAAGGAAAGTTGGAGGGGGAGAAGAGAGGGTGTATGGGGGAATGAAGTGTTATGTTGGGTTTTTTTTTTCCTTTTTTCTTTTTTTATGCACAGTATATAAGTGATTGTATAAAATGAAAATGAAAATGAAATAAAAGATATATACTGAAAAAGAATTAATACAAATATTTCCTTATTTTTCTTTCCTTTCAGACTCAACTCTATTTTGAAATTCAGCCCAAAAATTCAAGAGCTCCTAGGACTGAGCACTGAGAAATGAGTTCCAAGGAATTAATATTGTATGTCCGCTTATATTTCTCCTGATAATTCAGAAAGATGTATAAGTAGGGAAAGTGATAGGTAACCATTTCAGGCAGCCAAATTTTATTCCCAGTAATAAATCTAAACTGCATAAAATAAAATTTGAGGTTGATCATTCGCCTTGTGAGATCATTTTTATGGAATAATAGCAGATTTCCCTTATGTATACAAGTTGCCATTTTCTGGATGTAATGAATGGAATGTCATAAAACATATATACTTCAAAACATCATATGTATATCTGAGTGAAGCAAGAGATATTCAGTACGTTTCAATTTAACTCCTACATTTCTATATTGTTGATTTAATATACTTTAACTCTAATCCTTACCTGCAGCAATGCAATTTTTTTCAGCATTAGCACAAAGTGTGGCGTTTTCCAAATGTGCTTTACATATGACAGTTACTACCACATGTCCTATAACTGAATTTTGAGAACACTTCTAGAGACTTTTCCAACTAACTAAATGGTGAGGTGATCACCTCTTCTTTCCATTTTCTGTCTCTAAAATGTTTTGCAAGATGTTTTTACATCACACGAAGGAGGTATTTTTAAAAAAGCCATAAGACCTTTCTACATGTATATTCCCAGCTTCTTCTTTCATATTGTATATAATGCATTTGAATAAAGAAAATATGTTACTTTGGCAAATGGTTCTTATATTGTTCACGGGAGCAATTCAATGGTTATAAGTCTGTCATGGGCCCATTCTCAACTGCTGCTCTGATTAACTTCAAAGATTATTGAGAACATGGTGACTTGCCATGTTTAACCATCCTACAGATAATATCCAATTTCTACTGGAGAATAATTGGTCTGAAATACACTGCAGAAAAACTTGAGCTGCTTGGACAGAGCTAGTTTTATGGAAAGCTAAACAATATCCATATGTAATGATTTTCTTGATTCACAATTTTGAAACTGAAAACCTCTTGGCTTCAAGCTTGTGTGTCCATTCCCCTGGGTATAAGGGTTCCTGGCAAACTATCAGCTCTTTAATATCACTTCTCCAGTTACATTCTCACAGGTTGCTATTTATGCAGACCCAGCTTTTCAAATCTGTATAGTTGGTATTGGGCTGCAGCTTAATGCATTACAGGTGGTTTTTGCTGCTTCGGGCTCATAGTCCAAACTGATTCCAGATGGTCACACGGTATGAGTAATAACATCTCATTACGTTGCAAAGTTTCAACTATGGCCCCAGAATTATCAATGAAATAGAAGCTAGAGAAGTATCAGCTGTATTCCAAGTCATAAATAGGATTTTTCATAACTTTGAACTTAGATTTGCCATTTGTTAGTGAAGACGGGGTTCTCCTGCAGAAAATATGAAATGCCACAAAGAGTGAACTGCTTATTCTAATTTTAAGAGCTTACTTCTGTTTTAGATATTCAGGAAGATGTTCATTATGTATCTTGAAAAGTTAAAAACTTTTAAAAGGGAAATTCTGTGTTCAGATAGCTCCTTGCAGTTGGAAAAGTTTGTTTATTCTGGATTTCTGTCAAGTACAGGTATTTTTTTAGATGAACCATCCAACTAGGAATCAATTATTTAGAGAAAATATTGATGAAATTAGCAAAACAGAGGAATAATTGGTCGAGTAACTAGTCACCTTGCCCAATAGCTTCAAACTGCCTTGGGACTACATTTCCCAGTTTTTCCTGAAAACATACTGTTTGGATTACCCAGGAACTCTGGGTAATGTAGTCCTCATATTTCCGGTGGGTTCCTGATTATGGAAAATTCATCCACACCAGTAGTGGGATTCAAATTGTTTTATTACCAGTTCTGGGGGTGTGGCTTGATGGGTGTAGCATGGCTTGGTGGGCGTGGCAGGGAAAGGATACTGTAAAATCCTCATTCCCTCCCCACTCCAGGGGAAGGTTACTGCAAAATCCCCATTCTCTCCTGATCAGCTGGGACCTAGGAGGCAGAGAATAGATGGGGGTAGGTCTAGTCAGAGGTGGTATTTACGGGTTCTCCAAACTACTCAAAATTTCCGCTACTGGTTCTCTAGAACTGGTCAGAACTTGCTGAATACCACCTCTGATCCAGACTGATTTCTTTTGTTACAATTTGTTTCAGTAATTTGTTAATGATCATGGTCCTTAATTTATGTATACTTAATGTTCTCTCTGTTCTTGGGATCTGCTCATTCAAGCAGGGCAGCAACAGTTATATAACCTTCACCTGCTTATGCACTATCACCACCCCTTCTGATTTTTCCATGCAACCAGTGTTCTTGGAACAAAGTTAAAAGAAGGAAAATGCCTTTTATTCTCTGATACTTGAGAAATACAAGAGCATCTTAAACCAGTCCCTGTTAATCAATCAGGGGAAAAACCTAGGCCTTCTGAGGCACATTACCAGATTACAAACTCTCAAGACACATGATAGCATCCACAATCTCTGTGTAAAATAGTACTTAGATGGCAGATTGTGGCCTGCACATTTGCAAAAAAATAAATAAATTATGTGTTCTTGGAAGGATGCTTTTATGCCTGATATCAAAGGTGGGCTTGATTAAATGTGTTCGATCTCAGTCTTCAAACTGATTCTTCACTGATGCGGTGAAAAGACTTGGGCAATATGATTCCATGTGGCCACAGTTAAATGTGTTGTTTGAAACCTAATTGATATTAAATGTTATACATCTACAAATATTGTAACTCGGTTAGGGCTCCCCCCAACACTTTTTCCTCCTACTTATATGTTCTGTTATTATTTGTTGTAAAAATTTTTTTTTAAAGAACAGTCACACAACAGCAACATGAGTGGGTATTAAGGATTAAAGGATATTAAGGATTAGGTGGAAGGAAGGAAAAGAAATTGTCCAAAATGGACAAATGCTCTGTAGATCGGGGTGTCAAACTCGCATCATCAAGGCGGCATCATGGGACATATTGGGACTTCCCCCTTCTTTGCTAAACCAGGTGTGGATGTGGCCAGTACATGACACATCCGGTCCTTGGGCTGGGAGTTTGACAGCCCTGCTGTAGATAGTATTGAAGAACGCTGGCCATTTGCACTTTGAGCACAAGCAAAATAAAAACCACTAAGTCACTGTACCTAGACGTCTGGGTTAGGTTATAGTTCTCCTTGAAACCTGGAAGAATTTTGCCCCACAACCAGGGTGTGATTCTATTACAGACAGCTGCGGCTCCTCAAGCAAACTCAAAGAAAAAGTCTTCAGCAAATTCTTTCCTAGCTGTTTAACCTAAGGGAGAAATAGTGATTTGATTAAAGATAGAAGGAATTAGACTCCAGGTCAGCTGTGAGTACATTCCTGATGTTGTGGCAACTTCTTGAACTTGGATTTCTAGAACGCCCTGCAAGAGAGCATTTTCCAGACCTTTTAAACAACTTGTATAGATTCAAATACTTGACTATGTAATTTCTTGACCAACTGCATCATGTGTTTTGACATAGAAATTAGTAACTAGAAATTAGTAGACTAATTCACTGTAGGTTCAAGCAAACGATTTCATGTTACAAAAGAGAACAAACTCTTAATGACTGGATTTATTGTCCTTAAGGTAAATGACAAAGGTAAATAAGGTAAGGTAAAGGTTCCCCTCGCTCATATGTGCTAATTGTTCATGACTCTAGGGGGCGGTACTCATGTCCATTTCAAAGCTGAAGAGCCAGCGCTGTCCGAAGACATTTCTGTGGTCATGTGGCCGGCCTGACAAAATGCCGAAGGTGCATGGAACACTGTTACCAAAGGTGGTTCCTATTTTTCTACTTGCATTTTTACATGCTTTCTAACTGCTAGGTTGGCAGAAGCTGGGACAAGTAATGGGAACTCACTCCATTGTGCGACGCTAGGGATTTGAACTGCCAAAGTGCCAACCTTTCTGATCAACAAGCTCAATGTCTTAGCTACTGGGCCACTGTGTTCCTTGTAAATAAGGTATATATCCTTAAATTATCTGTTTTCATCAGCTTTTCTTCTTTTAAAATGACAGCTGTTATGAAAAATGAAGCAGAAGCACCTTCCCTTTTCATATTACAAAATAGTGCTGAAAGATATTCTTCATCTTGGCAATAAAAACAAGCGTAAAAGATCCTTGCCCTCTTCTGGACTGGGCCTTTAAAAGTGGTAGGTCCTTTATGGTCTTGGAATCTAAAGGAAATTCAAACATTTCTTATTTAGAGAGGACTGAAACTGCTGTTGCCTGTTATTAACTACAATCTGGGAAAGAATGAACAACACCCACAAGCAACCACTGTAATTATTACCCTCATATTTTTATATAAACAACGTTTATGGATAAAATTTTAAGATTAAAACAGTTTTAAAATTCACTGGCATAGATTCAAATGTACGGAACAATATAAACCTCCCTTGCATAGACAGCCATGTGTGTTGAGGGGGGAAATTGCTTGAATGAAACACAGATGTTCCTTTGGTGATAGAAAAGAAAATTGTCAGAAGACTATTGTAAGCTTTACCGAACCAAAAGCCATTTCTTGGGAGCCAGCATGGTTGGAGAGCAACTTTGGTCTAGTGCAGGGGTGGGGAACTATGGTCATTTATGACCTGTGGACTTCAAGTCCCAGAATTCTTGAGCCAGCATGGCTGGTTCAGAAATTCTGGGAGTTTAAGCCCACAAGTTATAAAGGGGCCATAATTCTCCATTTCTGGTCTAGTGGTTAAGGAATCAGGCTAGAAATTTAGAAACTGTGAGTTCAGTTCGCATCTTAACCATGAAAACCAGTTGGGTCACTCTAAGCCAATCTTTTAGCCCAATCTATCTCATAGGTTTGTTGGAGGGAGAATTGGAAAACAATTGTGTATAAGTATTGCAAAAACACAAATGAGTGGTCAGATCAGGAGACCCATTGGTAGCCTCATATTGCAATGAATAAGGACACACATTTAAATTTGCAGCAGCAAAGGTCATAGGCCATGCAGGTACAAAGATAGCTGGGGAAATGATTGAAACCTGGGAAACAGCCCCTTTATCAGTTAATGGGAGTGCTGAATTACCACCACTTATCAAATGCTTAGGTTGGCTCCTAAGGGTTTGGTAGCACAAGGAAATGACAGCCAATTGCCAGCCACCAATAAGCCAATAGGAAGGCACTACATAAACAAGACTCACAGAACAGCCCAAAGCACATATTTCAGTAGAGAGAAATTCCTTGAAGGTGGGCTCCAGCATGAGTTTGAAAGCTCGGAAGAGTAAATCTCTGGTCCCAGTAACCAACCCAATTCGATCTTGCAGTATTGTGTGTGTTTTTGCGTTGTATTATTTTTAAAATAAAATAAAATAAAATAAAGGTGGGATATAAATAAATTGAAAAATAGTGGTCAAGGCACTGAGCTGGCACTTCTGGAGACTCAGGTTCTCACTTACCCTCAACCATGGCTGTCTGTGGGGTGACTTTGGGCCAGTCATTCAGTCTCTCAGGCCAACTTACTTCATATTTGTTGTGTAGAGAAATGAGAGCACTGCATATGCCACTTGAGCTTTTGAATACAGGGTAGGATGTAAATCAATAAAAAGTTCTTGCTGGTGACAGGAGGTCCTGAAAGGAGTTGCAGTTGGCAGTATTGAAAACAAGGATCCTGCAGCAATTCCTGTTGACTTGATGTCTGAAGTTGGTGCAATTCAGACTGTAATAGAGAACGCACCAACTAACTCAAATTTTCAATAAATTCTACACTTGAGAGTTATTCTTCTAAAGCCCAATAATAGGGAACTATGGAATTCTTTATTATTACTATTCCCAATCTAATTCAGAGGTGGGTTACTGCCAGTTTAGCCCGGATTGGCCGAACCAGTAGTAGCGGTGTCAGGAGGCTCCGCCCACCCGCCCAGACGCTTCTACACATGCCTGTACTGGTAGTAAAATTGGCAACAAACCTCTCATCTAATTAGTTTCTTTGTTTATGTTTTTATATATAAGAATTATACTTTTCATGATATTCTTTACAATTAAGCCTATAATCCATAAAATTATATATTCAAAGATGATTTTGTTCAATAATTGCCTAGTTGCAAAAGACTATGCAGCAACTGATGTTTTCTTGATATATTGTCTTGAGAGATGGTTTAAAACTTACATTTGGGTCCCTTTGTAATTGTGGATTAAAGTACCCTTCCATTTAAATCATTGCATTTGCATCTTGTTTTGTTTTAAAATTATGTGTGCATATTTTTATTTATTTATTTATCTTGTACATGTTTGATGAACATGTACAAGATAACAAGTATAAGTATAAACAGGAAATGGGTACGAATAAATGGGGATAATAGGTCAGGGATGATAGGCATGCTGGTGCACTTATGCATGGCCCCTTACAGACCTCTTAGGAAAGGGATGAGGTCCACACTAGACTATTTAAGGTTAAAGTTATGGGGGTTTGAGGATGTAACAACAGAGTTGGGTAGTGCATTCCAGGTATTGACCTTGCTGATGTCTTATTTTCTGCAATCGAGTTTGGCGCGGTTTACCTTCAGTTTGTATCTCTTATTTGCCGGTGTATTGTTATGAATTGTGAAGCTTTTGTTGCAACTACAACTCTTGTCAGATGTTCTGCATTTTGTTTTGTTTTTACTTGGTTTATAGATCACTTGGGGTTGGGTGGTAAATAATAGTGATGCACTGAAATGTTTCTCTTCAACTGTTTCCCATAAACTTCCTTTTTCCACTTTCTTCCTTGCCATGGCATCTGTTTGCCTTTTAAGCTAAACCTCTGCTCTGTATCCCATAGCCTATAGCGGTGTTTTTCCAAGTTGACAACTTTAAGATGTGTGGACTTCAACTCCCAGAATTCCCCAGCCAACAAGATAAAAGTTTCCAACTTTGAAAAAAATATTTTGCTCAATTCTTCTCCTTTAAATAGGTTTTATCTTATATTTCCCTACTCTCTTGGCTCTGTTTTCTTTGCTCTGAATTTGGCTCCATATTTTTATAGCCCCACAGCCTGTCTGACTATCTGCAAGAAACAACCTATTTCTTCTTTTAAACTCTGCCCCCTCACCTCCCACTCCTAGACTCCAGTCTCCTTAATTTTCACAACAGTTGCAATTTTCTGACAAGCCACAGGTAGTTTGCTACAGATTGGATTTTTATCAAATATTAACTCTGTGATTCCCAAGCTGTAATAACCAAGGCTTGCACTCACATTGTTTTGTGGGCTGATTCCTTATCTTTTAACTTTGTCTGTCTGTTTCTTCTTCTGTTCTGTTTTGTTAAATACATTTGCTGCTGATATCTCTTCTTCTCCAGTGGAGTTGAAATCTCACACAGTTGAAATTCCTCGTCTATGGGAATTTACAAATCTGACTTTTAGTGGCCTGTTTTCTAACATATACAGTACTTCCTTATATAAATCTCTGCAGCCTTAATTTGTTCTTAAACTATTTTAGATGGGAAAATATTAATGGCTCAGGAAACTGGTAGTGCGCTTATGATGAGACCCATGCAATCATGACAATACCCAAATGGTTAAGGTGACCAGATTTTCAGATTGGTAAAGAGGGACACCTTTGACCGGAGGGGTGGGGTGGGGCTTGATGAAAAATTTTGTACGGAGCAACAAAAATTTTCATACAACGCAAAAATAGTATTGTAATTTCTTTTTATTTCAACCTAACTACAATTTACAAATATAAATTGTAACTGTTGCCAAACATCAAAATTTTGATCACGTGACTATGAGGATGCTGCAACGGTCACTAAGTGTGAAAATGGTCACTAAGTGTGAAAATGGTCATCAGTCACTTTTTTCAATGCCATTGTAACTTTGGTCATTATACCACCTTTCTTGCCACAGTTCTTAAGTGAATAACTGCAGCTGGTATTTTGTATTTTGGATAGAATCTTTTTTTAAATAGTCTAAGACAATTAAAAAAAAGAATGCACACAGAATAAATTGAAGTAAAACATTTCAAACTATTCCACACAGAATAAATTGAAGTAAAATTATTTTTAAAAATTTTATGCACAATATATTTCAAAGTATTGTGCATAGAATTTTTAAAAATGGTTTCACTTCAATTTATTTTGGATAGAATCTTTTTTTAAATAGTCTAAGACAATTTAAAATAAGAATCCATACAGAATAAAACTATTTAAAAAAATCCTATGCACAATAAATAAAATATTATTTTAAAATACATTAAAAAAATAAAAGAAAAAAACCCAGCTCACTTACCAGCAGGCAGGCACTCCAAGTCAATCCAGAATGATGTAGATGTTAATACAAAGAACTGAACAAATTAAAATGGTGAAATTAGTCCCAAGGAAATTTTTTCAAAGAAACCTTGATAATGATGAGGAGCCACCATTTTTTCCCACACGAGCCGACCTCCAACCTCAGTGCCCCTCCCAACTGGGATTTCCAGGAAGGAACAGTTGCTACTACTCTAGCCAAAGTATTTCCTGGAGTTCTATGGTACTGGGTCATTTTTTCTTATAAAAGGAGGTAAAAGGGCAGGGGGGTTCCATTTTCTTGCTTTAATGTTTTAATATCTTCAATGAAAGTACTGAGACAGAGAGAGAGGTTAGACAGAGTGTCTTTTGTCTTGCCCCGGTTAGGATTTCTTAAGCAAATCCACTGGGCTTTCAACATGAAGCCAGAAAATTGGGACTTTTTAAAAACGCCCTGGACACGGGACAAATTATTAGAAATCTTGACTGTCTCGCCAAAATCGGGACGTCTGGTCACCTTACAAATGGTGCCATTCATACTTGCACCCTGACATGTGTCAAACATTTTGCTACCTCAGAATTACAGGGGTCTATACGTGTCATGACCATTTGTTGGGAAATGAGCCTTAAACATTTGAAAAATTGTACTGGTTACCTATTGTACATAGAAGGAAAAAAATTGGTATGTCAGCCAACAAATAGTGCATACAAGAAAAAAAAATGAGGCCGATGGTGACTCATCTTAGGATCGTATTGGAGGGTCCAAAAATCAGAACCTTGTCACACTAAGTTACACCATAAAAATGAGAATTACAAAGTTTAATTTTTTTTTCCAAAACAATACTGAATTTAAATTGATATTAACTCGAATTTATTTTTGTGACCATAAAATGCCTATAAATTATTATTTGAAGGTTCAGAATTAAATGTAAGATTATAAATGAATGTTTTAATACCGAGAATTACTATTTGACCAAAGTTTTGCATAACAGCTTCATAATGGTGCAGTAATATTCATTATTGATTTTAGGCATCCATTTGAGCATACTTTCTATGTCATCTTGTTTTGCTTTGGATAGTGTGTGTACCTGTAACTCTGTCTTAGGCACAGGCAATGTAACAGATTCAGCAGGTGGTGTTGGCGAAGCAGGTTTTCCGCGAACCTTCCTTGTCTTCTTTTCAAAGGCACAGATGGTGATGTGTTCCAATCTTCCGCAGCAAAGGTTGTTTTGAACCTTACTGTTGAATGGATCTGGGTGAATTTGTGATACTTTAGCATATAGCACATTACTGTACTGAAACTGCTTTGAACACATGGAGTAATTTTTAAAAGATGCAGACTTCATCTGGATGACTTTGAACGGCTGGCATCTCTTGACTTTTTTCAGCAATCTTAAGAAAGAAACTGATGAAAAAATTCTGCTGGTAGCATAGCATGTTTAATTATGCTATGCATATTATCCACTTCTTGAATGCAAGAGTAGCTGGTACAGAAAACTTCATTTGAATGCTTTCAATGTTTGTGTG
The DNA here is from genome assembly GCF_009769535.1 of Thamnophis elegans. Taxonomy (NCBI): domain Eukaryota; kingdom Metazoa; phylum Chordata; class Lepidosauria; order Squamata; family Natricidae; genus Thamnophis; species Thamnophis elegans. The sequence continues at coordinate 30,932,147 of NC_045545.1, read as the reverse complement.
ATTGGGTGACCTTCCTCATTAAAGGCTTATGCCTGCTTAAGCTAATATGCTGGAACATACATACATACATACATACAGCCATTCTTATGAATATAGATTACACAGGTCTAACTGCCCTTCAGTGCCCTGAAACATGTATATTCTAGTGTGTCTCACAGCCACAATTATTACTAGGATCAAAATGCAGGGCTCCGGGCATGCATTTCAATAGCGTTAGTGAATGGTATAGCCTTAAAGCACAGAATACTCGCTTGTTTTCAATTAAAAGTTCCATATCCAATTGGTCATCTTCAGTTTCTGGAACATACTCGGATCCACTCAGTTCATGTAAATCTGAACTTGCTTCCATATTGTGGAAAAGAGACATTATTTCGGTATTCATGTGTCCTGAAACGAAGGCACTGCAGGCTCCATCCTTGCTCCGCACATGGGAGCAGCCAAGCATGGCAATTGACTGCTGCCAATAGAACCTTGTAGTTCTGAGGTTTTGTGCAATAGTGTAGATAGAACCTTATAATTTTGCTATTTGTGGTGAATTTATTTAGAAATTCTGTGAAATGAGTTGTTAAAAAATTAAGTCATGCTATATAGAACTTTGTCACACTCTTAACTCATTTTCGACAAAAATGTCAGATAGAACCCTGTAATTCTGAGGTTGCGATTTGTGGTGATATTTGCATCATGGCAACATCACACAGATGTCATCTTTGCTCCTTCTTGCCACTCCTATGACATTCATAACTCAGACCTATTAGCATAGATCCACATTTCCTTGGAAATTAGATGCATTGTGTTCTACAGAACTGTGCCAAAAATGGAAATATTTTTAAAGGTTAAAAATCTGCATTTTGTCTCCTGAATCAAAATTTGGGGTTTTGTTGTTCTTCTTATAGATCATAATGTCCTTTTAAAGTAGTTTTGACACTGTTTGGTCAGTAAGACAAATCTTTATTCAAATTCTAACCATTTTGAGTTTTTCTTTTTTTCAAAAAAGGGCTACAATGAATTTCTACACAACACATTTATGTGTCATAAATCTGAAGAGAATCCTACTTGGCTACACACTGTGGAAATCCATTAAAATGCTTGAATGCAAGATCTTTGCATCGCATTTGCTTTGGCTCTAATCAGCAGTCAGAGAAAAGCAATGCACAATATGTAGCAGAATATAATTTCAGTGAGATAAGGCATATGTATCAAATGTTATGCTTTTTGAAATTCAATTACCCACGTTGATTATGGCATCGGTAGTTCTGTTTCCCCTCCTATGTTTCTGAAGGTTTTGCAGATATGGTTCTGGCACTATTTCCAGATATTTCAGGCTTTGTTCAAAGTGCTAGTCTGTGGCCCCAAACGGGTTTTCTATTGGAAAGTTTTAGCTCTGATTACAATTCTAGCCAAGGGACGTGGTGGCTCAGTGGCTAAGAAGCTGAGCTTGTCGATCAGAAAGGTCGGCAGTTTGGTGGTTCAAATCCCTAACATCACGTAATGGAATGAGCTCCTGTTACTTGTCCCACCTTCTGCCAGCCCAGCAGTTTGAAAGCATGTAAAAATGCAAGTAGAAAAATAGGAACCACCTTTGGTGGGAAGGTAACAGTGTTACATGCACCTTCGGCGCTTAGTCATGCTGGCCACATGACCACGGAGACGTCTTCGGACATGGCTGGCTCTTCGGCTTTGAAACGGAGATGACCACCACCCCCTAGAGTCGGGAACGACTGGCACATATGTGCGAAGGGAACCTTTACCTTACAATTCTAGCCAAATACAGGTAGTCCTCGACTTACAACCAAAATTGAGCCCAACATTTATGTTGCAAAGTGAACTTTACATCATTTCTTGCCATTGTTGTTAAGCATATCACTGCAGTTGTTACATTACTAACATGGTTGTTAAGTGACTCTGGCTTCCCTATTGACTTTGCTTTTAAGAACGTCGCAAAAGATGATCACATGAACCTGGACATGGTAATGGTTATAAATATAAGTCAGTTGCCAAGCATCTGAATTTTGATCATGAGATCCTGGGGATCCCTCATAGGTCATCAGTGTGGAAAAATAATCACAAGACACTTTCTTCAGTGAGCTTGTAACTTTGAACGGTCACTAAATGAACTGTTGTAAGTGTAGCTGGGCTCTGAGGAAAGGGAGCAGAATTCAGGATCTAGAAATGGAAGTGATTTTAGACTGAACATGATATTCGCCACCAGTAACAATCTGAGTTTTTAACAAAAAAAAAATTAGAGGGGAGGGAAAGCAACATTTTATGATAACATAATGTTCCTATGGGCAACATAAAGGACTTATTTAATGGTTCTTCATTTGGCACTCTGACTCGGCACACAGATGTCACACAGATATGATGGAGTAGATCAGGGCTGAAGTGCTTGATAGCACTTGTTTTATAATTCACAATAAATACCCCAAGAACATCCTTAGGAGGAAAAAGGAGTTAAATTTGGCTCACTTTGTAATTTGTGGGGTTTTAAAGCAGAGAAATGAGTTAATTAAGTTTTGAAGAAGTCATAATCATATTCACTTCATGCCTTAAAACAGCCCCAGACCTTGGGATTCTGTGTCTACACATGCCCTACAAAACTTGGAGTAACCCTCAGTCCGAAAGAAATTATACATCCTTGTTTATATTCAAACATAAGCTGGTTTGGCAGATGTATTGCAAATCACTTCAAACTAGTAAATGCCAAAATGAAAATTGTCCAGAGTTGTGCTAACTGGACTAGACAAAGAGATTAAAGTTTAAGGTTGAATCTTCAAAGTATTAGAAGCAGCTCACAATTACCTATTGCAATGTATGGCTTTGAAAGTTGGACTAGAAGAATGGCTGAGTGCCAAAGAATTGAGGCATTTGAACCATGGTGCTGGAGAAGACTTCTGCAAGTCCCTTGGACTGCAAGGATTGATTGATTGATTGATTGATTGATTGAAGTTTATTTGTATGCCGCCCTTTTCCCTGGGGGGGACTCAGGGCGGCTCACAATCCAAAGGGGAGGGGGGAGACAAACTTTTAACATATAAGACAATACATAATTAAAAACACAACATTCATACCATTCGGGCGGGTTACAGTCTTAGCCCCAGGCCTGACGGGATAGCCAGATTCTGAGGGCTGTGCGGAAGGTCTGGAGGGTGGTGAGGGTACGAATCTCCACGGGGAGATCGTTCCATAGAGTCGGAGCTACCACCGAGAAGGCTCTCCTCCGCGTAGTTGCCAGTCGGCATTGACCGGCAGATGGAATTCGGAGGAGGCCTAATCGATGAGATCTAATAGGTCGCGTGGAGATAATTGGCAGTAGGCGGTCTCTCAAGTACCCGGATCCACTACCATGTAGGGCTTTATGGGTGACAAGTAGCACCTTGAAGCGCACCCGGAGATCAACAGGTAGCCAGTGCAGCTCGCAGAGGATAGGTGTTATGTGGGTGAAGCGAGGTGCACCCACAATCGCTCGCGCGGCCGCATTCTGGACTAGCTGAAGTCGCCGAATACTCTTCAAGGGCGGCCCCATGTAGAGCACATTGCAGTACTCCAGCCTAGAGGTCACAAGGGCCCGAGTGACTGTTGTGAGAGCCTCCCTGTTCAGGTAGGGGCGCAACTGGTGCACCAGGCGAACCTGGGCAAATGCCCCCCTGGTCACAGCTGACAAATGGTGTTCGAAAGTCAGCTGTGGATCCAGGAGGATTCCCAAGTTGCGGACCCTGTCTGAGGGGTATAGTGCTTGACCCCCCAGCCTGAGAGGTGGAATACGTGCCGAATTGGTGGGAGGGAAACACAACAGCCACTCAGTCTTATCTGGGTTGAGCACGAGTTTGTTAGCCCTCATCCAGTCCCTAACAGCTTCAAGTCCCTGGTTCATCACATCCACCGCTTCATTGAGTTGGCACGGGGCGGACAGATACAGCTGCGTATCATCCGCATACTGGTGGTATTTTATCCCGTGCCGCCGAATGATCTCACCCAGCGGTTTCATGTAGATGTTGAAAAGTAGGGGGGACAAGACCGAACCCTGCGGCACCCCATATGTTAGGGGCCTAGGGGTCGATCTCTGCCCTCCAACTAACACCGACTGCGACCTGTCCGAGAGGTAGGAGGAGAACCACTGCAAAACAGTGCCTCCCACCCCCACCTCCCGCAGTCGTTGCAGAAGGATACCATGGTCGATGGTATCGAAAGCCGCTGAGAGGTCAAGGAGAACCAGGATGGAGGCAAAGCCTCCGTCCCTGGCTCCCCAGAGGTCATCGGTCAATGTGACCAAAGCGGTTTCTGTGCTGTAGCCAGGCCTGAAGCCGGACTGGAATGGGTCAAGATAGATAGCTTCCTCCAAGGACCGCTGGAGCTGAAAGGCCACCACCTTCTCAACAACCTTCCCCACAAAGGGGAGGTTGGAGACTGGACGGTAATTGTTAAGAACGGCTGGATCCAAGGATGGTTTCTTCATGAGGGGTCTCACCACCGCCTCTTTAAGTGCGGGGGGAAAGACCCCCTCCTGAAGGGAGGCGGTAATAACCGCCTGGATCCAGCCCCATGTCACCTCCCTGCTGTTAGCAACCAGCCAGGAGGGGCACGGGTCCAGTACACATGTGGAGGCACTCACAGCTCTCATGGCCTTGTCCACGTCCCCAGGGGCAACATCCTGAAACTCAACCCAGGGGTGGTCTACCAGATTATCCCCTTGTGCCTCGGCTGGATCTGCAGAATCGGAGTCCAACTCCGACCGAAACCGAGCAACTTTGTCCACTAAAAACTGGACGTAGTCCTCAGCCCTACGCTGCAGGGGGTCCCCCGTGTCCCTCCTATTTAGGAGGGAACTGGTTATCCTAAACAGGGCGGCTGGGCGCGACTCAGCGGAGGCAATCAAGGTGGCAATATAAGCTCTTTTTGCCGTCCTAATTGCCCTGATGTATTCCTTGATGCACGATGTTAGAAATGCTCGGCTCGATTTGGATTTGTTGGACCTCCATAGGTGCTCTAGGCGTCTCTTCCGGCGCTTCCTCTCCCGGAGTTCCTCGGTGAACCAAGGAGGCCTCCTGGATCCACTGCCTCGGAGCGGCCATAGTGGCGCAATCCAGTCAAGAGACTCCGACGCTGCCAAGTTCCAGGCAGCAACCAGAGTCTCCACCGGACTGTGGGCGAGAGTATCAGGAATAACCCCAAGCTCCGTCTGGAACCTCAAAGGGTCCATAAGTCGCCTGGGGCGGAACCACCTGGTCGGTTCCTCCTCCCTACAGTGGAGGTTTGGTCTCTGAAAGTCAAGCCTCAGTAGGCAGTGGTCTGATCATGACAGGGGTATGATCTCACTACCCCTCAGACCAAGATCACAAGTCCACTGCTCCGAGAGAAATACGAGGTCGAGTGTGTGACCCGCTGAGTGGGTTGGGCCCCGAATTACCTGGGTCAAGCCCATGGCTGTCATGAACTCCTGCGCTCCATCAGAGTGTTCACCGAGTGAAGGCAAATTGAAATCCCCCAGAACCATAAGCCTGGGGAACTCAATTGCCAGCTCGGCTACCGACTCGAGGAGCGAGGGGAGGGCTGCTGCAACGCTGTTGGGAGGCAGGTACGTTAACAGCAAACCCACTTGACCCTTGAGGTCTAACTTCACCAGCAGGGACTCACACCCAACAAGCTCCGGAGCAGGGATCCTACGAGGTACTAGGGACTCTCGGATAACAATAGCCACACCTCCACCCCTTCCCTGGGCTCTCGGCTGATGGAGCACCTGAAAACCTTCTGGGCACATCTCTACGAGGGGGACTCCTCCCTCCGGGCCCAGCCAGGTTTCAGTAATACATGCCAGGTCTGCCATCTCGTCTAAAATTAAGTCCCGGACGAGGGGAGCCTTGTGAACTACAGACCTGGCATTTAGCGACAACAGCCTGAGACCAGGGTCCTGATTACTCGCGCCATCTGGCCTTGGAGTGGGACTCATAGGGCCGGAAGGAGGGATCTCTGTGATGTAGCGAGCCCTCCTTCCCCGGTAATGGCCAGCCCTAAAGTCCCCGCCATATCTGCCCCTCCCTGTTACGACCGTAATGCTCCGGCCCACTCCCGTGTCCGTGGTTCCCTCAACCACCCCTATGGCTCCCGCATTCCTCGACAGGCCCTCCGAATCAAACACACTCATTTGTTCACTCAGGCAGTCCCCACGTAATAATTAAAACACATAAAATACAATAATATTGGGATAATAAAAGTGGGCTCATTCATTCAATCACAAGCAGATCCCATACACTCACCATACCAGTTAAAAATTGCGCAGTCGTGCGAGTTCGTAAAGGCTTATGTAGAAGGTCTTAAAGATCTTGGCCTTCACCTCTACAAAGTCCAGTGAGGAGTCCAGTAGAAAATATAGGTCCAAAAGTGGTCTGGAGGAGGAGTTCACCAGGATGAAAAGTCCAGGCAAAAGTCCAGGCAAAAGTCCAGGCAAAAGTCCAGCCAAGCAAGATGTAACAAATGAATGAAGCCACACTGAGGGAAAGACCAAACCAAATGGAGATGGGGGGGAGGGGGCATCCGGAAGCGGCATGGTGACTGTAACACAGCCAGCCGCGTACTTCATGCAGCCCCAACAGTCACCCAGATCATCCCCCTTTCTCTGGGGCAGTGGGCCATCTACTAAAGTTCTCAGGGGCTCTCTCAGGGGCTCACCACATCGTTCAGGTAGCGCCAGGAACACCCAGGCATCGGAAATGGTAGCAACCGCCAGCGCGCCGCTGCCCTCAAACCAGGATGCCTGCAAGAATGGAAGGAACCGCAAAAACCCCAGCGCTTCCGAATGAGGTAGCCGCTCTCTCTCTGCTGGGTTGCTTGGCTAGTTCTCGGGCTAGTTCTCGGGCGTCAGGTCTCTCCACCTCGTGGGTTGGATGTGCCAAGGGTTAGGGGCTTTGTCGCCTGTCGCCTGTGCCCGCCAGAGCTCCTCGCGCTGCCTCCGCCGCCGCTAAGCGCCCTCCTGCAGCCAGAACGGAAGAGGCGGCTGGTTGAGCGGCAGGCTTCCGCGTCTTCCATACCTAGCAGCTCCGGGAGGCAAGTCTCCCCAATGCTCTGTTGGCGGGGATATTCTGGGGGGTTCTTACTTCTTCTGGTAGCGAAACCAGGCTCCTGGACCGAAGTTCCACCTTCTTCCAGGCTATTTCTTAAGTGGACCGAGCCGGAGCAAAAAACTCGGCAGCCATCTTCCCGCACATGCCTCAAGGTTGCCCTCAAGGCAATCAAACCGGCCAGTCCTAGAGGAGATCAACCCTGACTGCTCCTTAGAAGACCAGATCCTGAAGATGAGACTCAAAATACTTTGGCCACCTAATGAGAAGGAAGGACTCACTGGAGAAGAGCCTAATGCTGGGAAAGATTGAGGGCAAAAGAAGAAGGGGATGACAGAGAATGAGGTGGCTGGATGGAGTCACTAAAGCAGTAGGTGTGAGCCAGTGATGGGATTCAAATAATTAAACAACCAGTTCTCTGCCCTAATGAGTTCTTTCAACAACCAGTTCACTAAACTGTCAGGAAGTTAATAACCGGTTCTCCTGAAGTGGTGCGAACTGGCTGAATCCCACCACTGGTGTGAGCTTAAATGGACTCCAGAGGATGGTAGAGGACAGAAAGGCCTGGAGTAACATTGTCCATGGGGCGCGATGGATCGGACACAACTTCGCAACTAACAATAACAATTACCCATAAATTGACTTTTTAAAATTCGCATGTGTTTTGGCTTGCTTTAACTAAGCCTCTGAGAATTCAGAGATGCCAGTAAACATTTTTGCAAGGAAGGTTCACAAAACAGTCACGGGTGGGAAGTCATAGCAATGTGGAAGATCAGTGGTCCTCTAGACCAGTGATCTCCAACCTTGGCAACTTTAAGACTTGTGGACTTCAACTCCCAGATCCACAGGTCTTAAAGTTGCCAAGGTTGGAGACCACTGCTCTAGACTAAAGGACAATAAAACAGCCTAGTAAAGTGACTTGTACATACTGAGTGTAGGGGGTTTTGTTTTTGTTTTGCAAACCAATGGCAGGCCTCCACTAGCCATATAAATGCAAGGGAGAATATTTAACGTGTGTAATCAATTACAAGAAACACATGGACAAAGGTAAAGAATGAGAAGCAATGCCAGGGTATCTCAGAGAACAGTGGGGCTGGTGTGCTGCCTAGTCAGATCCATAGCTAGCCTTGTGTACCCACTAAATCACAACCAGACAGTTATGATTACTTACTGATGGTTTTCAAGTATAACTTCTAGAATGCTAGAATTCAAACTGAAGAATTATTCAAGAAATCAGAAGGGAAGAATGGCCTCAGGGATGAAAATGAGTTCCTTCTTTTTCACTTTTGCTAATTAAGTCTGATTTATTGTTATTATTACTATTACTACTCTGACATGTTTCATGGTCAAAGACTTGCTTGCTTATTTGGAGTGAAGGTTCATGAAGGCTTCTATCTGATACCAAAAACCAAATTCTCTATTGGACATGTAAAACTCAGCCCTTGCTGTTCTGCAGATGTTTTTATCTTGCGGTGGAGATGAAAGAACATAATTAGGATTGAGCTGAGTAGGAAATATATTAACCCTGACTTCCCCAGCTGTAATCTCAATGAAAATGAGCTTCTGTTTTAGCTGTCCATCTTTGAGGGCAGGCTTGCCTAAACATGTTTGGGGTCCTGGCCTGAATAGACTAAAATATAGCATTAATTTGGTTGTTAATTTTAATTTAATTTTTAAAATTTTATTCTAAATATCAATTGGGTTTTTGGATACTTTATTTAATGTCCCTTTTAATTTTTGTAATATGTGTTTTCTTTTATGTTGTACGCCACCCTGAGTCCTTGGGAGAAGCGTGGCATATAAATCCAATAAACCTAAACGTAAACCTAAACCTAATCTTGGACCAGGTCCTCCTTGCTTTAGCAAAAAGACACCCCCCTAACCATTTGTGGATGATGTGAATGTATGATATCACACTCTATCTGCTCCAGGTCCACAACATAGCCAGCCTCCAATTTGCTTTTCTTGCTCCTCATCCATGGTGGTGTTTTCTAATTTCTGTCTCCAGAAGAGGTGGTCGGTCTACTGTACTTCATTTCATTGAAGGCAATGGCTCTCATCCCACCCTTTGTCCCCAGTTATTGGTAGTTGCTCTCCAAGGCCACTTTCTCTGGACTTCTGCCCTCTTCCCTTCAGAAAGCATATTTCCATATAAACTTTGAGCACACTTCACCTTGTGAGACATTATTTCAAGCTTTGTATGGACTCCCTATATTTCTGAAAATATTTGAATTTTAGAACACTGACACATCAATTACCAAGATCAAGAACACTGACAAATCAATTACCAAAATGAGTATATCAAGATCAAGAATTTCAGTGTGTGTCACAGTAATGAATAATAAGACATGTTGAAGAAGGAATTATTGTTATCAATTTTATATGGGCAATGGAAAGGGCAGCCATTTTTACTCTTTACTTCAGCAGAAAAATGTCTCAGAGTAGCATTATATTCTATTGTCAAATTGCTATTAACTTTCTGTTTAGGAACAAAATACATGGGAATCCCAAGTAATACAAAATGGGAATAAAAAAGGGAGACTTTTTGAGAAAAAAAGGGAGAGAAGTAAGTGCTTCACATAGCATAAATTAAACTCTTTGGAAAAGCGTGAGAAGTTCCTGTTTTCGTATTTTAAAGGAAAAAAATACCCTACTGCCTACATGTTTGACATATTCATACATAATGTATAAGCAAATGGTTTATAGCCGTATGTCAGATTAAGAATGGATTTCATCTACTGCCATCAATCATATTAGGTCAATGGATTATATAATTTTTATATATGATTATATGATATATGATTTTTAAAAAAAGTGAGTCACTGCCTGATGACCAACAGATAGTTGTTACTCACAGTAAGAATGACTTCAAATAGAGCAACATTTATATATATCCATTGCTAACAAGAATAACTGGGCCAAATGTTTGCAAATTCTTGGCTGGAAAAAACATTTCAGCTGATGATGAAGTTATTTTTAAATGGGTGTGTTAAAGTAAGGGCAGTAAAGCTTCAAAGGTTTATGAGAATAATTTGCCTAGTTAGGTATTTGCTTTGGAATTAATGCAATCTTACTTGATTTATTTATGTGTTACAGATTATTATTTCTTGCTATTAATAATTGAGACTACATGGTTAAATTGATTGATTTTGGTGCGATACTGAAGAAGCCAATTGGGTGCAGTTGTTAAGGCACCAGGCTAGGAACTAGGAGATTGTAAATACTAATCCTGCTTTAAGGACAAAAAATCTCCTGGTTGACTTTGGCCCAGTCACTCACTTTCAGCCTACCACACCTCACTGGTTGTTTTTGTTGGAAAATAGAAGGAGGAAGGAGTATTTGGTATACTTGCTTTGAGTTGTATATGAAAAAAGGTGGAATAAAAATCTAAAAACCTTGAACCTAGGTTTTGTTAGACAATAGTGCTATTTTACACAATAATTTTCTGGATTGTGATTATGATTATAGAGAGATCAAAATCTGCTTGAACTAATTTTTAAAACATTGAAACATTTTTCTATGAGAATGGGCAGAGGTATTTGATGAAATCATACTGTCAAACATTTTCTGTACAAATAGAATGATAATTGCACAATAAAAATCTATTATCTCAAGAAGTCCCTTATGGGATATTAAGTATCTGGTTCAATGTGGTTTGCTTCACATATAGGTAACACACAACTTGTATGCAACTCAAAGAGGCCTTCTGTATCATCTCCATTGCTAATACTCATAGTTAGTTGAAGGAAGGAAGGAAGGAAGGAAGGAAGGGAGTGAAGGAGGAAGGGAGGAAAAGCAGCATCACTAATAAGTTCACTAAGGAAAAAGAGAAGGCATTCTTAATGCCCAAGTACATGGGCGTATATGCAGATCTCAATACATCACATGATGTAGATTTGCTTATTGATGCTTTATGCTGGCACATCCTAGTCAAAAATTGTCCCTCAGTGCTTCTTTGTGAATGCTTCCTAAAATCAACAGAAAAATCATGTTAGATCCAGATGATAGAATACAAAGAATTCCGATAAGCAATTTTAGGAGTTGAGCATTTCACATTGTAGAACTCAATAATCTCTCTCACTATATATGTAAAAGAGAAATATATTTCTTTCGATTCCCATATTCCAGAATAGGAACGATATGTTTTTCATGATTTTTGACTTGATTTAGGTAGGCAGATTAGATAAACTATTGGACAACAGAATTTCTGATCCCTCTCATAAATATACTTTTCAATTGATTTCCCTGGCCTTGTCATGTGAAATACTTATATGAAGACATTTCTTGGCTGAGGATTAGCCCATGTTTGTATTTAGTATTAATTTCCATTATTTTAAAAGGAGCAGGATAGTATCCCATTTCAAACAGTATATCTCAAAGCAGGAATGTATTTAGTTTGTTCAGCCCTCTGCCTCTCATACACAACATTTTGGCACAAGTAAAGGAGTTGTTTCTTAAGCTGTCATTTTTGTTGTGGGCAGATCCCCAATTTTAGAACAATTTGACAGGCAATAAAATATTTTCCCCACATGCTAGTACTGTTAAAATCAGGATTTAAAAAATAATAGAAAGGGAGGAATTATTGTAACATGATAGAGGGTGGAAAGACCCTTATGAGATCCATCCTTCCTTCCTTCCTTCCTTCCTTCCTTCCTTCCTTCCTTCCTTCCTTCCTTCCTGCCTGCCATCCTTCCTTCCTTCCTTCCTTCCTTCCTTCCTTCCTTCCATCCTTCCTTCCTTCCTTCCTTCCTTCCTTCCATCCATCCATCCATCCATCCATCCATCCATCCATGCATCCATCCATCCATCCATCTATGGGAAATTTCCATCTGTTCTCTTTCTTTTAGTATTTAGTTGGTATTAAGTGGCTGGTAAGCACGCTCAGTCTTGTACTTTGAATATATATTTTTACTCTTAGGATTTTCTCCTGTCCTATAATCATATGCATATTATTACTTTCTTGACTGTGGATGATGCCATTTTGAATTCCATAAGGAATGACATTCGCTTCTGGGGCTCTCTGGGTTGCAAACAAGTTGTGTGTTGCCTATACACATGTGTATTGTGCACCAGTTGTGCCTTTTCCTAAGCTTTGCTCATGGTCACTCATATTCTGGTCACCTCCCAATTGGATTACAGCAATGCACTGCATATGAGACTTGAAGAATATGTAGAAGCTTAATGTAGTACAAAAAGGAATGGTGCAAATAGTTATGTGTCCAGCAGAAGCGGCAAGCTAAGAGTCCAATCTGCTAAGGAGCTACGCTTGGTGGGATCCAGGAGGCTAGCCTTCTCTACTGTGCTCTGTGTCTTATGGAACATCTTCTCCCCCGCCCCATTCAAAGTGAAGTTAGCTCCATTCCTGTTGATTTTCTAGAAGTTCCTCAAAATCTGGTTATGTGATCATGCCTGGGGACCCCAGGAGACTAGAAAGTTACTGAGATGGCTCTGTTGTTGTTGACATCTGCTGCTTTTTGGATTTTGATTCCCCCCCCCCAAATTAAAAAGAAATGTTTTTATACGTTAACTGTCTGTTGTATGCTGCCTAAAATCACTTTTTCATGAGATTGTGTGTGTGTGTCTGTGTGTTTATAAGTAAAGTAAAAAGTAAAGTAAAGTAAAGTAAAATAATAACAATTTAAAAATGCAGCACAAGGTGAAATTAACCTACGGAATAACTGCACAATGAAATTAGGGATATTTATTGATGTCCAAGCATAACCAGATTTCCATCAGAATAAACATGACTAAGATTGGATTGCATTATATTTTTCAGAGTTCTAGCTATTTCCTCAAAATGGCAGCCTATCTGATCAGAAACACTGTAGGAACTGTATCTTACCAACATACCAATTTGAGTCCAGGAGGCTCACAAACCAGAAGAGCAAGTATTTAAATTGCTTAACAGCAGAAAAGTTATCCTTAGGGTTCAATTATGAATGTCAAAAAGGCACCATTTGGCTTTGGGGCTCTGACTTGATTGTACAGGCAACATCTTGCAATTAGAAAACTTTTGTCTTGAAAACATCCCTGTGGACCAGTGCCGAGATAGCCTTTGATGTCTTCTCTGCCTGTCTATGCACAGAAAAGTACCAAAATATTTCTTTCACCATTTTTGATAAACCCCTTTTTTACTTAACATAAAAATGTCCATGCATTCTTTTCTATTGGTTTTACATCTTTTCTTTCTGAATTGCTTTTACTTGTCAACTGTGATTCCATCTGTATCAGGGGTGGGCAACGATGGCCACTTTACAACATCTGGACTTCAACTCCCAGAATTCCTGAGCCAGTAGGTTGCCCACCTCTGATCTAGGTAGTGTCAGGTTCTCTGTGAAGGTCTATAAGACATGAGAATGTTGCAGGTGGTAGGGGAGGAAAATGGTTAGTCCGTAGTCAGGAGTGAGTGAAGATAGAGCATGGATGAAAATCGCTCTGTTTTCTTTTCTTTTGTCTCATTTTCCTTTCATTACCAGAAGTTTGAAATGATTACTTCCAGGTGTTATTAAAATCAGTTCAATGAGAGTCATACTTCTCACTTCTGCTGAGTCATTTACTGAAACTCTGCCAAAGCAATGACATGCACAAACACATCTTCACATATCTACACTCAATAGATGTAGATCCTCAATGTTCCTTGAGAAGAGGGCTCTGAACTCATAAAGCAGGGTAGAGGCCAGTTTGAATTCTATTCACCAAGCTTACATGCACTGGTCTGAATTCAACATTCCTGCCTTTAAAAGATAACTTCTTTCTTTTCATGTAGCAATGATTTTAAAAAAAGTCATATATAGTGCCCCTGCTTGTTTCTGCGGGATATAAAGCAGAGATCATTTTGTTTTGTATGTACATATTTGTTGGAAATATGTCCAAATATACACAAAGTACAACTACAACATGAATTTTGATGCAGTCATGTTTCCAGGCAAATGTTTTCTCTTGAAAAATAAAGCAATATGTTTCTAGAAACCATTTGAATAGTCTGAAGATTTAACTTAATAAAACATTAACATCCTTGCAACCATGAATATATGATGGATCTGATTAATGTATAATATTTTATTCAGTACTCCACAAAGGGAACAAAACCATCAACTCATAATAAGGTCAATAATGACAAACATAGCTCTGTCTTTTAAAACATGGAGGGAAATATAATCTCTAAAGAGTGGTTAAGTATGAAATGATCACATCACATATCCACCAGGGTGCATCTGGAATACTTTAGCAATCAGAGAACAGAAGCAAAGCATGTGATTTCTTCAGAAGGTCAAAGGACAAAAATGACTGTGATTAGTTTATAATTCAGATGAAATAGGACCACAATTCTTTTTTATTTTAAAAGCCTTTGAATGAATTGGATGTTTTTGATCCTCAAATCTTTAGTTGTTCAATTATGTTGGAACAATTTATTTAGATGTTATTTTAATGTAAAATTTGCTTTTTTAATATTTATTGATAATATAATATTTATTATATCTAGTTTTGAATCACCTTAAAACAACATTTAATCTTGCAATTAAGCAAAAGCAGTTGGTAGTTATAGGAAAACATCCTGTTTTTTACAGTGGAAATCGAGATTCTGGAAATAAGAGGACCTGTCTGATAGTATTCTTCCATCCATGCTTCCCAAAAACTGATATTGAGCAATATATTGCCTTAGATGAGTGAAAATAAGCCTAAATTAAATGGCTTTGATGTACCTCTGCGGTGCTTTAGGCTACCAAAGTGATGCAATTATCCTTATCATAACCAAGAGGAGATGGAAGCAGGGAAAGTACACTGAGAAAATAGAATGAAGCAATGTTGCCCTTTCCCTGGCTTTTACTAGCAATGGAGGGATTATATTCCTTCATGAAGCAGCTTCAAGTAGCTTAACTTCCTTTTAAAATTACAGATTCACTTGACTGAGTTGTAGCAAATTCAGTACATTAACTAGGAAGAGCATAATAAAATACTGCACTCTGCTCTTGCATCCTGAAAAGCTGTAGGTCTGAAGCAGTAGCCATGTATAAGAATCATCATAAATATTGACATATAATTTATTTCCAGGAGATGGCGTCTTGGAAACATGATTGCAGTACTGTTGGATTCAGTTGAGGAAAGAGAGGTGGGATACAGCAACTATTCAAAAGAATAAGGATTTGTCTCACTTGATGTACACTCAAGGCAGGTAACAAAATTAAAATCCAACACAGTATATAAAAATATTTAAAGTATAGATTGGATTGAACAAAATAAACAAATGTAATAAATATTTGTTTCGCCCCATAACTGCATTAATTTTCTAGTCAACCTAACAATCAGATGGTCTTGATTGTTAGGTTGACTTTTTATAAAACTATGCTATAGCATTTCTCTGATTTAAGTCATAATTCTTGAGAAAGCAGATGTTCTTCATTTTGTTGTTTGAAATGGAAATCCTGGTAGTTGTTCACTTTTTGCTCCTGAAACATGTAAACTGGCCTAGAATATCTTGAAAGAATCTACAAGGTAAGGGAAATATAATAATAATTAAGTATACTCTCATATATACTCCACATGGAAAGATTGATTTACAAAAATAGATTTGAGGGATTCTAACAAACTGTTGCCTGCATGAAGGCCATTTGCAACTGGATCATAGGGTCCCTTAAGGACACAGTTTGTTGAGGCCTTTGATCCAGGGATTCATATTTCTATATGATTTACTTCCAACCCTGATACCCTCTGAACAGCTGCTTTTTAAAATACACTTGTCTGATCTCAAAAAGTTAATAGGAGTCAGATAAGTTATTTGTCAGATGAAGACCATTAGGAAATCTTGGTTCAGCAGCCAAGACTGGCTCATCAAAAAAATAATAATCCAGGAATAGATTAAGAAAACAAAATGGATATATGTCCATGTGTTATTCAGGAATCAAAGTCAACATGAAGGAGACTTGGTTTTATTTTTAAGTGTGATTACACATAGCTGGGAAGTCCTGAATAAAGAACATTCCCAACTGTGATAATCATTTTCTTCCAGCAAGTACACAGCTTTAGGAGGAGAATTCGGGAAGTTAAAGGAGAAAAGTGATACATATCTAAGTAGTAGGATCAACCCTATCAAGCAAGATGAGCAATATCACAAACAAATTGATCTTATGTCTAGCATAGTCTGACCTATACATTTAGCTCTTCACATTTCCAGTAAAAGGCTTTTGTGAATAAATCCTATGTATTAACATCAGACTGAATAATTCTAAACATTGCACAAGATACAGAAGGTTTTTGCCTAGTTCACATGATTAAAAAAAGAATAAACTAACCTCTAATGAACTTAGAGAAGTGTAGGAAAGATATGTTTATTAAAAGAGTAACAGTAGATCTTTTTCCTACTATGTCAACAGCCCATGGGCAAAATGGGTTTCTGAGATGAAAATGGACCATATAGAAATCAGACCTTAATCGTCACTAATTAAAGGTCAATATTCTAGGGAGAAAAAAAAGCCAGACACCTGCCTTCTCCAAGTTTTGGAGATCTTTAACCTGTGCCATATTAAGAGCCATAGTCTGTATGTATATCACCTGGATGGAATTTTTCCTGGAGCTTGAATTCATTACAAAACATCCCTAATCAGGCAAAACTCTGCAAATTAAATTGGATTTGCATCACAAAATACTTACCAAGCTCAGGCATCTAGGAAATGCTGGCAGCAAGATGTGTGTGTGTTTGTGCATGTGGAAATCTGTAGAAAATAGAGTGGGGGGGGACCCTCAATCTCAATTAAAGTAAACAACATTAAAAGAAGGATTTGATTAAAGGCTTGATCTTCCTGGAGGCATTTGGCTGACCACTGTTGGAAACAGGATGCTGGACTGATGGATTTTTGCTCTGAAAAGCTCTTACGGTCCTAAATTTAAATGTTTACTCATCGGCCCTGAGGTTACCTGACTGGGACACATAAGAATAAGTTAAATGTCAGAGGAAATAAACAGATTTAAGTACACAATGAGAAAGTGAGTATGAAGTTATTACTGTGCGGGATAAAATGACAAGTCACAATGGCATAACCTTGCTGTTTAATACTCTCCATCCTCCACTGCAAAGAAGAAAATTCAATCTCACCTCACAAGAAGGATCTAGTCATAGCTGCCTACAATCGACTAATTTCATTTTCCAGAAATAGTTGAAGCCTTTCTGACTTATGTTATCAAAATATGATTTCTACCTCCACAACATAGAAGTATGTCTACTAAGATCAGTAAATATGGAATTGCTTCCAGATGTTTTCAGGATCGCATCTAGTTAGGGAATACTATTTCAATCCAAGATAATCTTGTGTACACCATAAAGTAAACTGAACCCCTGTTGTAATTTATTAACAATTGGAAAAGAATCCAAGCTTTAAGGCTGGAAAAGTAAAAAACGTTAAAGTGAATTCTGCAAAGCCTCACTAGCAACTCCTACGTATCTGCCTTGACGATCAAACAATGTAGGAGAGACCACAACACCATCTCACTGCCCCAGGCTACATCCCACATCACAGATGAGCCTGGAAAGTCCTAACTGCTGTGAGCTATATATAAAATTGAAATGGTTAAGGTGCCAAACCATTTCTCCTGATAACTCCAACTTCTGAAAATAGACCAGTATTATTGAGCTACTTCAGTTACCAAGTAGACCTCTGCTCCCTCACTTTCCTCATCCCAAAGATGAATTAAGAACATGCCATTAAAGAATATAAACCTGGCCTTAGCCAAGAAAATTGAATTGTTGGTATGGTGCCTTGATTTGGATCTTGGCCCAGATTCTGAATTGGAAATGACATTCAAAAGCCTGATGTTTACCAGTTTTGACTTTATTTGCCAATGACATAACTGGATGCAAATGATGGAAAAAGGTCAATTAGGTAATTATGTAAATGATGAAAATTGATGGACATTATGTCAATTACATCAATTGTCTGGTTTGCCTCAGATATTACATACTTCATCTGTTTTGGGGGGGATTGAAATCCAAAGTAGATTTTTGTCCACTGCTTGTGAAGTCCATAAAATGAAAGTCGGGACAATCAAAGTTTCATTGCACAGAACATTATTTTCTTTATCACAATAACTCTCTTGAAAAATATGTAGTGTCAAATTTTAGCACTAACCTTGATATATTAAAGTAACAATTGGAAATCTGTCCATAGCTGAAATTGAAATATATTCTGTGTACATTTGAAGGCTGATTTTTCTAGATTCTAAATTATCTATCAAGAAAATTAATTTAGTCTTTAGGGAGAATGATTGAGCAAGTATGGGAAATATGTTTCTGCAACAATGGTTGTATTTTTCTATTTGCAGAATTTTTGCAAACTCTATTTAAAAAAGGAAGATAAATGATTTAGATTTGCTTCTTTGTGTAATATCAACTCCTAGTATTTTAGAAAGCTTTTAATCTATGTAGAAAACTCTGTCTAAATGAAAACAAAGTTATGGTGGATTCCAAAGGAATCTTGTTGGATGGAACTCACTTGTGAAATGCAAATTTCTAAGAGATAATAGAGATGTCTAGCTAGATTTTATTGGGGCAGAACAGTTTGGGAAGCTATTCTGCTGGTTTTATGCAGACTCTCTTGAAATATGAATGACAGAAATGACTGGATATTGTAACTAAGCTTCATGCATGCTTAGAAGGTAAATGCAGAATTGTTGGAACAAAACATGATACTTGAAGGGCTGTCACAGAGAAGAAAGGGTCAACCTATTAGTCAAAATATCAGAAGGCAGAACAAGAAGATGGAAGATCATTAAAGAGAGATCCAATCTAGAACTAAGGAGAAATGTCCAAACATGGGAACAACTTGCCTCCAAGTTATGGAGATTTTCGAGAAGAGACTGGATGGCCATTTGTTCAAAATGGTATAGGTTCTTCTGTTTCAGCACAGTTTTTTTTCCCAACCCTCTTGTTCTATTTTCTAAACCCTGGATCATTTTCCTATAGGACAAAGCTGTTAGAACTAGTAATCATATCTACTAAGAGTAGGAGATAAACTCCTAGATTTTCAACTGGTCTAAAATCTCTTTCACAGCAATCTGTGAGAATTATAGTTCAAAGTGGTTCTTTCTATCTTTACAATACCTTTAGCCTTTTATCAGATATTCTTAGCTGAGAATTAACGTCACTACTACTTAGGGCTGCAGAGGCTTTTTGCAAGTTGCAAGTGGCAACCCTTATTCGTCAGAATTTCATATAATATTAGTTTGTATGAATTCCCTAAAGAATAATATCTATTGAATCTCAAAGAGAAAGTGCTTGAGAGTATAAAACCATGTGTGCTATATTAGGCATAGATTATTATTCATAGATCTGTGAACGGACTTTACCAAAACCACAGAGATATATCAAACAGTGGTTCTTATAATCTCAGAACTGCACTGATGGTGTTTCTTAATAAAAATTCATCTGGTTTGTGAGCTGCATCTTGAAATAGTCAAGATGACATCTATTTTTTTAAATTCTGACCCAACCCAATGACATTTGTTTTAAATTAACATCTAAACTTGGAGCCCTTTTCAGGGGGTAACCATATCCTTTGTGGATAAAACTAGTCCAATTTCAGATTAAGAATACAGCCAATTTGTTCAATGACCCTGCAAGGGTTTCTCATATCAATGAAATTTGTTGTTTTTAATAGATTGCAGTAGGTCAGCCAAGAGTGATGCCTGCAAAATTTTGTGGAAAATTTCCACTAACAAATCAAGCAAAATGCAACTGATAACTTTTTTTTGGTGGGGGAGGTACACCTCTCTAAACTCTACTTTCAGCATTACTGAACTGGTTGTAATTATAGCAGTTACTTGGTGACAAAAGTTTGACAATGTGTAATTGGCCAAGGAGAGACAGATGAATTGAAATCAGGTATTTGTAAGGTGTATATAACTTCCTGCCTGAGACCACTAAAGCAAATTATTTTTTTTGTCATCATGCTTCCCTTTAGTATATTCTTTATGCATACACCTCACCTATGGATTTTATCAATATGAACACAAAGAATATAAGCAATAGAATGGAACTTTGGGGAAAGAGGATCTACAATGTATATCCCATTGTTTAATAACAATGCAATGAAAAGACACTGTCTGCATTTTCATAAGATGGGTGTACTTTACAATTTTGGAAAGTCTTCTTAAAGTTTTTTGTGAGTGTTGCTGTTTAAATATAGGCATGCATGAATCAGAGGTGGGTTGCTACCAGTTCGCACTGGTTCAAGAGAACCAGTAATGGATTGTTGGCCTGGGTCGTAGAACCCATAGCGACCCAGGCTGGCCATGCCTCCAAACTGGTTCCCCGGTCACCGCAGGATATTTTGGTAGCATTTTTTAATGTTCTGTGCATGTGCAGACCTATTTACAGGCAACTGTGCACACATGCAGAGGTGTAAAGTGCACATGCACTGAAGTGGCAGTAACGCTGGCAGCAACCCATCCCTTGCATATAAGTGTGCATGCATGTGTATATGTGTAAAGCCAAATGTTGCTATTGGACTATAAAAATATCTAAAATAATAAGACAGCATAATAGTATACATATACTACAGATTGTCTTTGACTTATGACCACAATTGAGCCCAACATTTCTGTTGTTGAGCTAAATATTTGTTAAGTGAGTTTTCCCCCTTTTTATGACTTTTCTTGTCACAGTCACTAAGTGAATCACTGAAATTGTTAAGTTAGTAACACAGTTGTTAACTGCATTGGCTTCCCATTGACTTTGCTTGTCATAAGGTCACAGAATATGATCACATGGCCCCAGGACTCTGTAACCTTGATAAATATGAACCAGTTGTCAAGTACCTGCATTTTGATCACATGACCACAGGGATGCTGCAACATCGTAAGTGTGAAACATGGTCATAAATCAGTTTTTTCAAACCCATTGTAACTTTGAACAGTCACTAAATGAACTGTTGTAAACCGAGGACTATCTGTATACACATAAAAAGTGAAAGATACAATCTAAGATTATTACTGAACATGATTGAGACACTGTCCCTTTGTGCATGCATACAAGCTCATAGCTCATTCACTCACTCACTCACTCACTCACTCACTCACTCACTCACTCACTCATTCTTTCATTCTATTTATATAGCCACCCATCTGACAAATGTGACTTTAAGCAGCATACAATAAAACAGACTACAAAAAAAAACCCCCAAGCATTAAAACTATTCTATAATAAAACATGTATGTTATTTTTAAAGATCAGGAGAGAGTATCTTTGTTGTTACATACACTTCTCTGTTTTCCTAGGGTCTTTAAGCCTACTCACTTAGCCACATTTTGAGGGAGACTTTGAGACAGATGAGCCCATCATGCTGTCTTGTCTGCCTTATTGCAGGTCACAATAATAATTGTGTGCACAGCTGAAATGCATTGTGGTCCTAATTGCCTTGGATGGATTTGATCTCAGAATTTCTTAAACACAGCCTTAACAAAACTGTTATTCCCTATAAAGATTATGTCATTCTTTGGGGGTGGAGAAACATGATCTGCACTCTTTCAACAATACTGAGGTTCTGGTACATGTTAATGGTTGATCATTATATCCTACACTATAAGCACTTGATTCCTTCAAAAGTTCCTTTTAATGAAGTTTTGCAAATTTATACTTACTCTTTGCAGAATGTTTTCAATCACATTAGTCTAAACATAGAGCAGTATTTTAAACATATGTAGGCCATCAACTTCTCTAAACACTATAATTGTTTGGCAGCCCCGTTGCTTACATTTTACATTTAAAGATATAGTGTGTAAGGATCTGTAAAGATAGCAGGCACACACTTTCTGCTATATACCAAGACACAATTTATAGTATGTTGGAGGCCCCTAACTTTCTTCCTGTAAAATCCCTTGGCAACAAACCTCAAACATTCTGTACTGGGTGGACTGAGTGGTGGGGGTCTTCTATTTTACAATATTCGTTTTGCTGGATTTGATTGAAGGATGTGGTTTGGACTGTAACCTAGTTCCCTGTCCTCATTAGATTGTGTAAAACAACACAGATATAATATTATGAAGTCCTCAGTTGATATTTTCAAGTTCTTGTGTGGCAGAAAACAAAAGTTTTATATTTTCACATAAGGAAGAAAGGCCAAGAAAGGAAAAATGCATGGCAGATGATGCTTTGTTTGGCTTAAATCTGAATGCTGAACTGGTGTCTTAACTGACAGTATGATGTATAAAGGCTAATATTCACTATACCTGAGTTGAAGAGATAAAAGAGATGTAGAAACAAACTTTTGTCCTTCTGTCTTTTAGGCTTTGTAAGTAAAATGTTTGCTAGCATATTATATACATATACATATATGTATACATACATACATACACACACACACACACACACACACACAATTGCCTTTCTTTTAGCAAATGCTGCATTTAGCCAATAAAACCACTCTAGCCAAGATGTAGCCCTAAACCAAAGCAAACAAGTGTGTTTTGTGAATGTCTCTCATAAAAGATCACATTTCTTCAAAAATAGTTGTCAAACAGGAGGGTCCATAGAAATGTTTTTTTAAAGACAAGGTGGCAGTTGCAACTATGCAATTAAGCACTTCTCTACTTGTGTTGATGTTGTATGCATATTCAAAAGGCATACCTGATTGGACACAATCACAATTTTGGCTTTTTTTTTTCACCACTCTCTTTTTCTGTCCCAACAGCATTGTCCTTGCTCTAACCTTGGGCTGTAATGGAATCCAGCCAATTTAATAAATCTTATTTACATTTATTTATTAAAATAAATAAATAACATTGAATGATGGTACAAAGCCAATTGAGAATAGTTATGTGATGACACCATGTCAGCATGGATTTTGATTCATGATTCTTTCCCTCACTGACTAAGATACTTTTAGGTAAAATAAATAGAGCTTTTTAAAAAAGCTATCTAAATCTTAATATTCATAATCATCTAATGCTTGCAACATGAGTTAATGTATGATCTATGACAAGACAAAAACCAAATAAACATTAAAACCACAGAATAATCATTCAAGTTAGCAATAATTATTAATGGTTAATAGTTAATTGTTATTTTAGTCGGGGTTAAAAATTAGTTGGGATTAAAAATTAATAGCTGTTTATAAATTTCATGTTAGGTTATAAAGAAAGGATTTATGAGAATTCTTAGAAAGTGTGTATAAATAAGAGCTTAGATGTTTTCCAGCTCCTACTGTCTATAAATGTTTCTTTTAGCAAAATAGACAATTATTCATTTTGAAACAGACGCAGGCATTTTATTTATTTTAACACTGGCAATGAAGGGATGAGCTCTCCCCAATCTAAATAGTGGGGAGGTGATTAATTCTCCCCCAAATGTGCATCCTCACAAAAACTGCAGAATGCTAGGACACAGCAAGCTATTAGACTGACTGACTGACTGACTGACTGACTGACTGACTGACTAACTGACTGACTGATTGGCTGACAGACAGACTGACATGCTGTGTAACATGTAGTTTGATTGTGAGTGAGCAGATGCAAGTGTTGGAGGCATTAGGTGTTGGGAAGATGCTGTCCTCTTGCTAGTGCTGAATTAAGAGTCAAACATTCTGATTCTGACAAAAAAAAAAGGCTTTTGGAAGGTTTTTAAAAAATGAAATCTCATGGGGTTATGTGATATTGTTCCTTTAGTTAAGAGAGGCTGGAAGGGTGTTGTCTTCCTTTGCACAATAATTTCTCCAACTCTCCTCATTTTCCTTTGTTTTACATTTTAAAATTGAACCCTATGTTTACTCTCCCCCCCATCCCCACTGTCTTCTCTCTCTGTCTCTCTGTCTCTCTCTCTCCTCCCTCCCTCCCTCCCTCCCTTTCTCCCTCCCCCCTCTCTCTCACACACACAATCTTTAAGTCAGGAATTCTCCTACTTCAAATGAGGTAGATAGCAATAGCATTTAGACTTACATACACTTCATAGTGCTTTACAGACCCTGCTAAGCAATTTCGAGTCAGCATACTGCCCACAACAATCAAGGTTCTCATTTTACCAACCTCAAAAGGATGGAAAGCTAAGTCAACCTTGAGCTGGTGGTAATCGAACTCCTGAACTGCTGGAAGCCAGCAGTTAGCAGAAGTAGCCTGCAGTACTGCATTCTATGCCACCATCTGTAGCAGGACACCAGCATCATCTATCACCTCCTTACAATATTGGAAATCTTAAAAATGATATGGAAAAATAAAAGTGGAATAAAACTTTTGGGGAGGTTAAAAGTATCATTTAGCCACTTTAAGATTTCCCCACCCACTTTCTGGTAATATTGTTAAGGCCAAATAATCTTTGACCTATTGAAAAAAAGCAAAGTCATGTGCATATCTGACAGAAAATGGAAAAGTATAAAGTATTCATGCATTTCAAAGAAAAAAGTTTTTTAATTTTAACATTCAAAGTATACTAATATAGCCAAAAAATTGTAAGAAACACTTTAATCATTTTCCTAATGATAACAGTAGGGAAATTCAGATATTTACAGGAACAATAATTGAAAGACTTGGAAAATAAAAAGAAGGAAGAAATGTGAGCAATATTTTAAACTTCACGTAGAAGTTTAGATCTTGTAGAGCAAGACATGTATAGCCTTCAAATATACTTTGGGTAAAGGACAAAAATCATGCTACTTAATAAGAAATGCCAATATTGAGTATGCGTTGATGTGACATCCCCCATATATAAATGTCCAGAAAATGCCCTTGTTAATTCATCCTATCTACCCTCAGTTCCTCCTGCCTTGCTTCTGAAGACAATTGGACAGATAAAATAGACTGTGCATTCTTTTTTTCCCCAGTTTTGTTTTGCTTTGCTTTTTTCCTTTTTAGGAACCTCAAGAAACTCTTGGGAAAAGAAAATAGCGATTCCTTGCTCCTGGTCAAATAGAGTTCTTCATTATTTCCCAGAAATCAATTCCTTTGCTCTCTTCCCTTGCCTCACAGCTACTGCTCTGATTTACGTGGGTTGACCTACATCTGCCAAAAATGAACTCCATTAATGACTAGTTGCTCTTGGCCAGCTGTCTGAGTGATAGAGGAGACCTCACTTTGAGAAATAGAAACCACCTCCCACAGTTTATTATTCTCCGGACAAAATTCATTTAATATTTCAAACTTAGCCAAGAGGGTGTTGGTTTACCTTGTGCTTTTTCTCCTATGTTGAAAAAGATGAAGTGTTTCTTTAGGGACCTGTGATTCAATATTGATCATGGCTCTGTCCGTCTTTAGGCACAATCAGGTAAGGAATAGGTATGAAAATTCACACCATCATCTCTCATTTGCTCTGGCTGTTAAATCTAGAATGTTTACCAAAGTTCCTGAAACTGGTTTTCTTTTTCTTTTACAGAATATTTGCCCAAAACATAGGAGGTGCAAACTGTTGTTTTTGGAACCTCTGTTGGACTCCCTGTTAATCTGATATTTAAAAATTAAAAGTGAATGTTAAGAGCTTAGAAATGGTGTCTCCCAAGGACAAATATGAAGAATGTATGCATGCGGAGATGGGTGTAAAACGCTCACATATCACACATGCTTACTTTAAGTCTTCCAGCTCCCTGGTTTAGCTGAGTTTTGATACATATGAGATTTATGCACAGTAATGCTTGATGTTTAGAATAGTGATTCTGTAAGACTTCTCCTTGCCATTGTTTAAAAAGAGATTTAACTGACTAATGGGATGCTACAAAACAAAAAATGCATCAGTCTCTAAAAAAATTTTTTTTTAATTTCCAAACATGCCTTTAGATAGGCTCTACCTCCTAAGAAATGAACCATTAAACCCCTTATTAGATCAGGGGATTCTGCTCATAATTACTCATACCCTAATCACCCTTCCCCCCCCGGATTGGATTACTGTAAAACGTCTTACATGAAATTCAAACGGTTGACAATTGGTTCATATTTATGTTGATTGCAGAGTCCTAGGGTCATGTGATCATCTTCTGACAAGCAAAATCAATGGGGTAGTCAGATCCACTTAACAGCAGTGTCCCTAGCTTAATAAATTCAGTGATTCACTTAACAAAAATTCACTTAGCAAAAAAGTTATAAAATGGGGAAAATCTCACTTATCAACGGTCTTGCTTTTGGGCTCAGTGGCCAAGACACTGAGCTTGTCAATCAGAAAGATCGGCAGTTCGGCGGTTCGAATCCCTAGTGCCGCATAACAGAGTGAGCTCCCATTACTTGTCCCAGCTTCTGCCAACCTAGCAGTTCGAAAGAATGTAAAAATGCAAGTAGAAAAATAAGGACCACCTTTGGTGGGAAGGTAACAGTATTCCATGTGCCTTCGGCATTTAGTCATGCCGGCCACATGACCATGGAGACGTCTTCAGACAGTGCTGGCTCTTCAGCTTTGAAATGGAGATGAGCACCACCCCCTAGAGTCGGGAACGACTAGCACATATGTGCAAGGGGAACCTTTACCTTATGATCATAAGTTACATGCAGGATCATAAGAACCTGCGTTAGATCGGGAATGGTGGGTTTGCATAATATTGAGTTACAGTGTGATGATTGATATGAGGCATTTTATTTTCATAACTGAGAAATAGCATTTCTGTGGCAAAATATGAATATGTAATAGAAAAAAAACTGTAATATGTAATTAGCAAGACTCTCTAGTATTGCTAATTGTTTTTAATGAAAGATGGTAGGGCAGATCGTGGTTTCTTCTTCCCTTAAAGCTCATTAATTTGAGATAGATTTAGCATCCCTCCCTGACCATCATTAAACTTGATTTTTGCTTTCCATTTTCCCGCTTCTCCCTTGTGGATTTGGCTGACTTTTACATCTTTACCAATCAACAATGATTGAGTGTAGTAATATCACTGTAAAGGTTACGGAATCTTGTTTCTGCAGTTCTGGGGGCTATGGAAAGGTGAATAGATTTTTAATATACCTGTTGTTGCTGAAGAGCATCTCCCAGAACCTTTAGCCTCCAGGGGAAATGTGAGGAATGTGAGGGTCTGTCCTTCAACACCATCTGGTGAGCTATAGGTTCCCACCCTGCCAATAAAGATACACATTTAAAGAAACTCAAGATACTCCAACTCATTTTTGAATAAACAAGCAAAATTTTGGGCTGCCAAGGAACTGCATGAATGTTTATTTTGATAGCCAATACTTAGCATCCTGCCTGAGATGCATTATATGGGTTTATGACAACTCATCATAGCCAACTTCTCCTGGCCAACTTGCTAAGGCCAACTCATTGCGGCTGCTTGCTATGGTCAACTTGCTACAGGACAATTCAACCTGGGATTAGTTCCTTTTATTATTCATCAAAGCATTACAAAAGCTGATGGGCATAGGAATGTTTTTCTTTGATACAAGAGACAAAAACTTGGTCAACAAAAATAAATGGAACTAAGTGAATCCACGGTGAGATATCCGGTGGCAAGTTGGCCATGGTGAGTTGTTCCATTGTCATATACCTTTAAGTAGGGAGGCACACAAGTGCAAACTGAGCACCAACAGCAAAATATAAAAAGTATAGCATGATGTTTCAGAATGCCTATAGCTTTTTATGGATATTTTTCAGAGTAAAAAAGAACAACATTATATTATATTGGGTTACATATTGCCTAAGTAGATCCTCATTGTCACTCATTACTCAATGCAGAGTCATTTGTTGATATGGGCAGCCAAATAAATTGGGTAAATAAAAAAATAAAATAAAATACTGGGTTGTAATATAAAATTGCAATATTTTTACAGACCATTTCCACAGGGTTCCTGTGAATATATTTCCTTGGGAGTGAACATTTGTGAATTCATTTTCAGCAATATTATTTTGTACATCAAACAAAATTTCCCCTTTCCCTTACCTTCATTGTGAAGGAGCTGTACAATGTATCACCCAAGAGGAAAACACATTAGCACTGGAATTTTATATGAGCCCTGATTATAAAAGGTAAAAATAATCTAATCTATGGAATAGATTCATGAAATTATTTCATATTACAGTTTGCCATCTTTTGATGGCATGTTCCTCCCTCTAAAAAAAGGGTTATCTGAAAAGAAAAAAAATGTTATTTTGTTGAGGTAATTTGCATATGAAAATTCCAAGTGAATGCATTGAAACGTGATGATGTGATACACTGATAAAATATGCTGAACCCAGATTACATCAATGGTTAATTCAGAAAATTTTCATTGGTTATTTATTTCTGAACTTCCTTCCTTCCTTCCTCCCTCCCTCCCTCCCTCCCTCCCTCCCTCCCTCCCTCCCTCCCTCCCTCCCTCCTTCCTTCCTTCCTTCCTTCCTTCCTTCCTTCCTTCCTTCCTTCCTTCCTTCCTTCCCCTTTTTGGAAATATGTAACTTTCTCAATCAATAGTTATTGTGGCCAGTGATCATCATCACAAGGATTGTTTGGTGTTGCAATCCTCAAACTCTAAAAGGTACCAGTTTGATGAAGACTGATTTATCAGTTTGCTTCAGTGGCTAAGTCAAATCTTCATTTCAGATTAAGGTTGTCTTAGCAAAAAACTCTTTCTTCATCAAAAGAAAAGGCAGGCAAAGTTGAAGTGTTATGCATTACTGCTTGGTGTTATGTGTTGCATATAACACATTGAATAGGTGGAATGTCATATATATACTTAATGCTTAGTGTTGCTTGTTGCTTGGTCATTTTTCTGGGATAATTGATCCCTAGGCGACAACAACGTTGTCAAGCACTGTCAAGCAAAAGCTTTTGGCCGCTCCGGCGGTATGTCTGCCATTAAAATGGCCAATTAATGGATTAAGATCTCTTGAATTAGATGGGATCCCTAATTGAGGGCAGCTGCCACAAAGAACAGGCAAACTTCAATTTAAACCCACCGGGTTTCCCTCAAGCGGGAATTCTCATCTTTGCCTGTCCTAATTCAGACACTTTCCTTTCCTTTTTGGATCACATTCTCTTCAGCCAATCAAGAGGCATGCTGGGAATCAAACCCAGTTTGGGGCTGAGGAAAAAAAGCGCCGGTCATCCTCGCCAATCCCTCATGGCTGCTGATCCCAGAATCACCAGATCAAAGCCCCGCGTCCGCAGCCCTGGGATCCTCTGCTTCAAGATCTCCCTCACAAGCTTCAGCAGCCCCGATGACAGCTCAGCACACTTCTTCTTCTCCGCACGCCCCCCTCCCCTCCATTCTTTTCCTCAGTTCCCACGCCCCGGCGGGTCTGCACAGGTTCCTCTCCTAGTTAAGCACACCTTGGATCCCAGCCCCAGGGCACCTTTCCGTGGTTGGCGAAGCTCCTGCTCTCCCCGCAAAAGGCAGCCTCGCCGCTGCCTCTCTCTATTCCCTTTGCCTGCTGTCGGTTAAGAACAAAGCCCACGGTGGGGAAGCTGCTTGTTTGTCTGTCTGGGATTCTTTGGTGTGTGTGTGTGTGTGTGTGTGTGTGTGTGTGTGTGTGTGTGTGTGGTGTGTGTGTGTGTGTGTGTGTGTGTGTATGGCGGACATACCGCCGGGAGCGGCCAAAAGCCTCTTTCTTGACAGCGGCCAAAAGCCGCTTTCTTTCTTTTTGCCTCACCAGACATAAACCTCACTGCATGTCACTGTAGTTAAAGCTTTTTTTCTCAACCGTTCAATTTCAGTACAATCATTTCTTGGTGTTGCTCTTCCTTTTTTGGCTGAATCAAAGCTGTGAAACAAATAGTTTTATTCAGCATGATTTAGCAGAAAGACTGCTTGGTAAGGCAGTTAACTGTGTTAGCTTTGGTTGGTTAATATCCACCGAATTTTCTGTTCCCTCATACCAAGTGATCACTGCACTCTGTACAAACAGTAATGTTGCTTAACAGATATCAGTCAGACTTAAAATGTCCTCCTGTTATTATTCACAGATAAGAACCTAGATAAATAATCCTGGTGCCATATTGCAAGCTAAATAAATATAATCAATATATTAAAAATGTTTTGACCCTGAAGTCATCACCAGTAGCTGAACCTTCTGTGGTTTTACAAACTATAACATCATGTTGGTATCGCTTTCCTGAGACTCCATCTGTGAAAACAAAAAACTGGGAAACTAAAACTAGACAGAGCAAAAAAAAATATTGATTTCTTAAAGCTTTCTTGTGGTGATGCTGAACATTGCCACATAGGAAGCATGTTTTTTTTATTGATTTAAATATCCAATGTCAAGGGAATAAAGATATTTTTTTGCTTTCTTCCTTAAGACTTCATTCTGAATTAAAAGCATTTTGGACTACTTTGGATAAAATATATGGATTCAGTAGGGAAATCATTAATTCTAGCATTCACCAGTTTGAGTTGAAGGCAATGAATTAAAACAGGATAATGAACTGGAAATTTTCTTTTCCTCTCCAGTTCCACACATCTCAGAAAGCTCTTGGGGGGAGGGGGAAAATGCAAGGTGTATAGTTCTGGTAGCTCCCTGCAAGCTTCACAAGTATAACAAACAGTTGCTTAGCAAAACTGCCAGGGCAATTCAACAATTGCTGCAAGATACATTACTCATGAAGATAGCTTTTGTATTAACACAGAAATTGATGGATTATATACTGTATTTATTGAGTCAGATTGCTGTATAACTCTCCTTTGACAAAGTCAGTCCATAAAGACAGCATTGTTACCTATCACCAGTGTGAAAAGGTTTAGGCCAAAGGACACAGCAAATTTCCATCAAGAGGTGATGGATGTGCTATGATAAACATCCTTTGCCACTTAGTCCAGATTTTTTTGGACTATTCTGTGGGAGCCACCCAGAGTTTGTTATAAGGTGGTGGCTATTTAAATGTTTTAATTAAATAAATACACTATGGACAGGGCAGTTCCTATAAACTGAATCAGGAGCCTCCGAGAATGCTGTGCAGTTTATTGATAGTTCCAAACTTCTCTTATTTTAGTTAGATGTTTGTAGGCCTACCCTCCCTGGGTTGTTAAAAAACCTGCATCTTGAGGACAAAGAATTTATTATCTGTGTATCTTCGATGCCATTTGTCATTAATGCAGGCCTGATATGCTAGTCTAGGTATCTTGTCTCTCTCCAGGTGTCTAATAGGTTTAATAGCGCATATCAAACTTCTGATTAATCTTTAAAGCTGTCTGTGGCTTGTCAAATATCTGGGTTTCTAATTCCAGGTACACAAGAAGGAGCAGTGGAATCCCAAAGTTAATGTTTTCTGGTAGTGGACCCTTTTTATGGAGTCATTCCTTCAGCAATTCAGGTCAGGCATATCTTGGCATCATTTAAAAAAGCCTTGAAAACAGCACTCTTCTGCAGAACATTTTAACAATTAAGAATGATTGTGAAGTGAGAAAGTTTTTACTTAGTACCCCAGAACTTTTTGAAACCCACAGGTATATTAAACAAACACATACATACTTGCATTGACACATAAAAATTTCAATTTTGCAAATGTGAAAGAATTGTGATGAACATTATCTTTTGCAGATCTACTGCTGTAAAACTAGAAAAAAATCTGGGAGGGGGTTTGTGTGTGCTTCATCATCATGAGGCATTTATAATTGTTTGGGTGCTTTTGTGTCAGTCTTGACTCAACTGCAGTTTGGGGGCAAGATTTCAGAAGTGATTTGCCTTTACCTCGATTCTAGAGCTGAGAGGAAATGAATAGCCAAAAATGATTCAGCTGAAGTGTTTGCAATAATGCAATCATAAAATTTGTATTATGTACTTTATGTATTTGTGTTATGCAATGCATATCATTTATTATACAATAATTTACAATAATTCAATAAAGACTTTGCAGTAGAATAATGAATCCACATTTTAAAAGCATCATATATTATATAGAATTTCTAGCAGTGGTGAAATTCAATTTTTTTTTACTTCCAGTTCTGTGGGCGTGGCTTGGTGGCATGGCAGGGGAAGGATACTGCAATATCTCCATTCCCACCCTACTCTGGGGCTACTCCGAACTACTCAAAATTTCCGCTACCAGTTCTCCAGAACCTGTCAGAACCTGCTGAATTTCACCCTGGATTTCTAAAATGTGTGCTTTAAGGTGACCAGATTTTAACATTGGTAAAGCGGGACACCATTGACCAGGGGGAGGGGGTT
Organism: Thamnophis elegans; assembly: GCF_009769535.1. Taxonomy (NCBI): domain Eukaryota; kingdom Metazoa; phylum Chordata; class Lepidosauria; order Squamata; family Natricidae; genus Thamnophis; species Thamnophis elegans. Next base: position 30,900,065 of record NC_045545.1, on the reverse strand, counting down.
GTTCTTGATTAAAAATTTTCTATATGGCCATAAGAGACTCTACGTAGGTTAAAGACAAAGTATTTCTCCATTAGCTACACCGTCCGCTCCTCCCTTTGTGGTCTCCCTTTGTGGGAAGCTCAGCTGCATCACGGCGCGGTTCCCCATGCAGCGCCAGCTTGGCTCGCATCCCAAAGCCGTCCCGCTTGGACTGGGAAAGCAAATGCTGATAAAAGGACAAGGCATCCCCCCCACTCATTTAAAAGCTTCCTTCCCTTTTGTCCCTTATCTTGCCAGGCCAACGGTGATGACCTGAGACCCAGGAACAAAGGCGACTCCCAGAAATCAGCTTTCTGCACACTCCCTGGCCCTGGGCTTCTCCCTAAGAGCGGAACATCCCCTGCACGCAAGCAAGGCGCTGAATTCACCCCTGCTCCTGGTCAGACGGGAAAGAACCAGTCTTAATCCGCCTGGCCGTGGGTATCCCCAAGAGGAAGAGGAAGGGGAGGGAAAGCACTTTGCACGCATTCAGAAGTGCCATCTACGCTTCCGCAGAGCCTTCAAAGTGGAACCTCGGGCCGAAAAGGACTCTCTCTCTCTCTCTCTCTCTCTCTCTCTCTCTCTCTCTCTCTCTCTCTCTCTCCTCCCTCCCTCCCTCCCTCCCTCCCTCCCTTTCTCTCTCTCTCACCTGGAGAAGTGATGGAAGGAGGCGTGGGGCTGGTTTGCAATTGCGCGTGGGAGTCAAAGAGGAAGGAAAGAGCCAAAGGATAAGTTTTCAGGATGCGGAACAATTCAGTGAGTGGGGTGGGGGTGGGGACGATGCCTAAGACATCCAGAAACACCCTCCTCCCAGCCCAGGTAAGAGTAATCACCGGCATATTTACCCTGAAATCATCCACACCGACTCCATTGTTTCTCCTAAAAGAAGGAACAAGCCTGCTTCTGGATTCTGACAAGGTGTCGGAGCGGGTCGGGGAAGGACCAAACAGCCCAGTCTGTGACAGCGTTACTCTTTAAAAAAAGATTTGGGAAGTCTTCACAGCCTTATTTGGATCATCCCAGCCTGCCAAGGTTACTCTCTGGTCCAACAACGTCTTGTGGGGAACACCTGAAACCCAGTTTTAATCAGGAAAGCATCTTCAGTCCCTGAGGCAGAAATGGTTCCGGGTCAGCGAAAGCGGTAGCCGACCTGTCGCACTTGGGGGTTGCGGAGCTTTGGAGAAGCCGGCGAAAGGGACAGTCCGGGGAAATCTGGTGGCTCTCCCAGATTGAGGCTGGGGAAGGGGTGTGCGCACATGCAGAGACGGGAGCTCTGGTGTCTCCCGCCATTCCCTAGCTTGTCGTGCATAAATCGGGACTTTTTTAAAACACCGCGGGACGTAGGACAAATTGTTAGAAATCGGGACTGTCCCGCCAAAAGCAGAACGTCTGGTCACTATACCTCCTAGCTACCAAATACTATGATGTAGACCCAAGAATGAATTATTTTTATTAAATTGTTAATAAATTAAATTAACTCTGATTTATACTGTCAACTCCTTTAATAACAACGTATTCAAATTCCAACTTCAGAAAAAGCAAAGTCTCTCCCTTAAAGTAATTGATAATATTACTAAAGTATGGTCAGATATCATAATAGTACATATTATCACTAATACTTTTAGTATATATTAAAACTGCAGTCTTAGCTGTTGAACAGCAAAATATTAAAAAAGAAAGAAAATCTAATTGAGAACTGAAAAAGATCCTTATTGAAATGTATATAAAAGTTGCCTTATGCCCACCAAATTAAATTTTAACAAATAAACTTTTAATGCTTCCCATGTATGGGCATTTAAATATCACAGGGGAGGAGTAATATGATCCAAATAAAGGATCTAAAACCTGATTTAAATCTTCAGCTATAATTATTTACCATAATTATCTGTCACCTTAAGTTTAACTGTAGAGCTAAAATGTTTTTGATTTATTACCCGATGCAAATCACTCAATATGTTTCTTTGGGAGGCAAAGTGGGATCTGTGGTGAACACCATGAAAAACATCTTGGTTTTCTCTATAAGTACTTAAGCAGCTGATGACCTGAGAGCTATTGTGCTGAAATAAATCACCTAAGTGGGGGGAAAAACATCTGAACTGCTACAGATGGTGGAAACTTGACAAAGCCTTTATTGGCATTATTCAAAAATAGCATGATATATGAGTCAACTATTTCAAAATTATTTTCAACACTTCACCTTTAAAAACCTGATATCCATAAATACGCCATGCCTCAGAAGCTTTCTGATATAAAGGCATCACAAAGCACAGGCATCATACAGCTCCCTGCCACTTCAGATTAAATAAACAAATGTTCAGGTTCTAAAAAGACATTGTGGATATGTGTATGTTTGTACCAATTAAAAGGATAGCTACTTGGCATAACTTAGAAGAGTGATGGTGAACCTTTTCGGTACTGAGTCCTGAAAAGGGAGCGCATGCCTGTGTCAGAGATGTGACCTAGAAGAGGAACTACCCAGTGTGCATGTATGTGCTGAAAGCAGGAACTTCCAGTTTCTGCCATGTGCATGTGTACCGGGCAGCTTCTCTTCCGGTTTCTGGTGCACAACCGTGCACACTGATCAGCCAGAATGTGTGCATGAACACATGGAAACCAGAAGCCCAGCTCTTCCAGTCCAGCTGATCATTGTGAGCAGATGCGTGCCAGAAATCTGGAGGAGCAGCGGGCGAGGCCACGTGTGCCAGGCGAATGGCTCTGCACGTCACTTCAGGCATGCATGCCATAGGTTCACCATCACGGGCTTAGAAGTTTCTATAACTTATCAGGGATCTTTATTCAAAAGCTTCCTAAAATCTTCTTAGAGAATGGGGGGGGGGAATCTCTGGAATTCAACATAACACTGCAAGGACCTAAAAACCAGATAAAAGTTTTCTGTGAAAACTGCATTTTGTAGATTGCTTAATTTTTTTTCTATTATGGTTTCTACCTGTTGCCAGAAAAATGATGAAAGGACCCAAAATATCCATAATGAGCTATTCTTGAATCAGTTTTACTGAAATTAAGTGTGACTAATGTCTTATTAATTGATATGGGTCTAGACTAAGAGGGATTTTGTTGGATTAAGTACATCAATGTACATGAAATTTGTAACACTGTGTCATTTTCATCCTGATTTTAAGAAAGTCACCTCTCATTCTGAATTCCTTGGGACATAATCTTGATTCTTCCATTTTAGAACTATGCTTCGGATAACAATACTCATTATACAGAGTAGGGGAGAAGCAGACAAAGAGGAACTTGAATGATTATAGATCCTGCTACCACTGAATGTCTATGGAGATTCTCAGTCACCCAGGCCATGATTGTCCCAAAAGTGCTTTTTCAGAAGGCAACTGCACTTTCTTTGTTTTCACTTGAAGACATTTCTAAAGAAGCGAAGAAGCTTCTTGGATGAGAAGCAAAACATCTTCAAGCAAAAAGAAAGAAAATACAGTTGCCCTTTGAAAAAGCACCTTTGGGACCTGCTATCATTAGCTAAATTGGCATGTAGATATTAAAAGGATAATCATTTTCTGCCTGCTTCTACATTTAGTCCATGTTCATACATTCTTCTGAATCTAGGATTGAAGGAAGCCACAAAACTCATTATTCCAGTCCTTAAATGGTTTTATTTTTATATAAATACATTCTTACACTAAACATTTATACTGAAGATGCAATAGTATTTTATCCTGAACTGATGCGATTCAGTGATTAGTTTTCAGAAAAATCTTGCAATAATGTTGCAGTCCACAAAGTGGCTGGTGACTGAAACACAGAAAGGCAGTATTTATGGGTTGCCTTGCCTCCATTCACACGAAGTCCTTTAGACGAAGTTACATTTCCACCAACTGCTTGCGCAGGAGAAGAGTTCTCAGTCATTTCTTCCATATCTTTTCACACAACCTAGCAGCAAATGGATGGGATTCATATTTGTGTTGCTTGCTTATATTTCCACTGTTGGGAAGGAAGGAAGGAAGGAAGGGAAGGAAGGAAGGGAAGGAAGGAAGGAAAGAAAGAAGGAAAGAAGGAAAAAAGCAACAGAAGTACTTCTGGTTTCTAGATTGTAAAAAAATGTTGCTTCATTTGTATTTAGAGAGTAGAGATGAGATGTTATATAGCGGCTAGTTCTATGATACAAGTTGTGCTGAACTTGGCTTCAGGAGGCCTTCATAGAATAACAGAGTTGGAAGGGACCTTGGAGGTCTTCTAGTCCAAGCCCCAGCTTAGGCAGGAAGCCCTGTACCATTTCAGACAAGTGGTTATCCAACATCTTCTTAAAAACTCCCAGTGTTGGAGCATTCACAACTTCTGGAGGCAAGCTGTTCCACTGATTAATTGTTCTAACTGTCAGGAAATTTCTCACCAGTTCTAAGTTGCTTCTCTCCTTGACCAGTTTCCACCCATTGCTTCTGGTTCTACCCTCGGGTGCTTTGGATAATAGTTGACTCCCTCTTCTTTGTGGCAGCCCCTGAGATATTGGAAGACTGCTGTCATGTCTCCCTTAGTCCTTCTTTTCATTAAATTAGACATACCCAGTTCCGTTCTTCATATGTTTCAGTCCCCTAATCATCTTTGTTGCTCTTCTCTGCACTCTTTCTAGAGTCTCCACATATTTTTTACACTGTGGCAACCAAAACTGGATGCAGTATTCCAAGTGTGGGCATAGCAAGGCATTATAAAGTGGTATTAACACTTCATGTGATCTTGATTCTATCCCTCTGTTATGCAGCTTAGAACTGTGTTGGCTTTTTTGGCCGCTGCTGCACACTGTTGGCTCATATTTAAATGGTTGTCCACTAGGACCTTGGTCAGGTCCCTGCTGGGGCTGAGTTTCATCTGGCTGGGGCATTGGTGCTCCAATCATTAAAGAAAACGCTGTTAATTTCCAAACAACTCTACATATGAGAAGTTGTGAGAAATCGGAAGAGGCCCATAGCATCACTTGAGGAGAGAGACATAGAGGTAAAATAGGGAGACCAACTTTGGCATGAACAGCTGCTATTCAATGATATGGTTCTCCCTCCACTCTCCCTGATAATTGCTCAAGAGTAACAAGCAGTTATCAAGGCCCAACACCTAAATTGGAATATCCTACACTGACCATCCAACTCCTATTATTAACAACCAGTAAAGGCACCTTTTATTTCTTCATTCTGAAATATAGACTTACTCTAATTTCCTTTTGCATGTGAAGGGGGAAAGATTCCAGGCTATAATTGAGTTTGTGGTTTGAAACTATTATTGATTATGCTTTGAGTCAGGAAATATTAAGTATGTGCTGATGAAAAAGCAGAGCAAGAAGTCCATGAAATCCAATAGCCACATGGGAAAAATATTTAATTTCATTAGCTGGATGAAAATCAAAGCAGGATTGTAATATTACAGCTATTCAAAGGCAACCCCCCATCCTCATGAAATACTACAAACTCTTAAATGAAAAGCCACAAGACATTTTTAAACCTGACTTTCATATAGAGGATTAACCATTTTAATAATCTCTAAAATATGTTTTGTGCATTGCTTTTCAATTAATAGTCATTTATATTGCAAGCCAATATCTGCTTACTTGGAAGGAAGCTTCAATGAATTCTATATGCTTACCTCTGAATAAAGTAAAGGTTTCAGATATTGCTTTCCTCAAGCCCAAATTAGCCAAATTTTAACTTTATATTCCAAAGTTAAGTCTGGACAAGGCTATTAATATCAATGAGCTACAGCATGTTAAGTGGGAGCTCACCTTTCATTGAGATGAGACTACACTAAATGGTATTGGTCATTATATCATTTGGATCTGGCTTTCTTGGAAGAGCAATCTGTCTAGACAGTTGGAAAAGCACATGAAAAATCTATGAGTTTATATTTATAACCCACACCTCACTTTTCCAACCTCAGTGGCAATGTCTTCCAAAGTTCCTCCTCAGGTTCTCCCCTTTGATTTAAAAGAACTCAAATTATCTCCGTCCATTTGAGGGAAAGTGTGGAGTTATCTGAATGAATGTATGCCAAGCACCTGGATTGTGGCCTGACCATCTGGTCTGAGGTGGTCAGTCTGGCTGCAAGCTACTTGGCTGTGAATACTTCATGGGTGTCCAACCCTTTTGGCTTGCCTGGGCTGCATTGAATGAAGAAGAATTGTCTTGCCACAAAGAAGAAGGAGTCAAACTATTCTCCAAGGCATCTGAGGGCAGGACAAGAAGCAATGGGTGGAAACTAATCAAGGAGAGAAGCAGGGGAGCGCTGGTCATGCACCCATGTGTGCAGAGGGGGACGCATGCGCATGTGTGGCATGCCCATGCACAACCCCCCTGCGGTCCCCCGCTTTCGGCACATGAGCCAAAAAAGGTTCACCATCACTGGTTTATGGTTTCCTACCTAGGCAGGGGGTTGGATTAGAAAACCTCCAAGGTCCATCCCAACTCTGTTATTCTATTCTATTCTACATATAAAATATACAACATAGTTAAAGTATGTGAATCTCATAATGCAGGTAGTCCTTGATTTACAACAGTTTGTTTAGTAACTGTTCAAAATTACAAAGGCACTGAAAAAAGTGACTTATGACCATTTTTCACACGATCATTGCAGTATCCCCATGGTCACTTGATCAAAATTCAAACACTTGGCAAGTGACTCATATTTTTAAGAGTTGCAGTGTCCTGGGGGATCCCCTTTTGCAACCTCCTGACAAGTAAAGTCAATAGGGAAGCCAGATTCACTGAACAACTGTGGCCAGACAGGTTGTAAAATGGGGCCCACTTCACAAAGGTTTTCCTTAGCAACAGAAATTTTGTGTTCAATTGTGATTATAAACTGATGATTACCTTTAATGTTAAAAGTTTATGATGCTGTGAGGTTGCATTACTAAGTGTCCAGGGCCACATTTGACCCATGGGTTGCAGGTCAGACATGCCTGGTCTACATATTCACAAGTCATACCATGTGAATTTCTTGGTATACACTGTTCCTATTGCTGGTTATTTTGGATAGTATTGTCAACTCTCAAAATGATTCTAGCTGATTCTTGCTTCGTTTTTTAGTTGCCATACTTATGGGGGGGAGGGGGACTTATGGAATGTGGAATGTTCCCTCCAATATGCCAGACATAACAACCATAAGGCTCCTGAGAATCAAGGTCAAATTAGCATGCACTAGCAATGGCAGGAAAGAATCCTGAGAAGTTCATCACTTGCTTCTGTGGCTAACGTAACCTGTGACACAAGGGGGACAGTATCTATTATTTAATTATACCAAAAATGTGGGAATTATTCAGTGTTGGTTTCACCTTTGACTGTGCTGATATGATGTACCCAATAAATCAGATTTTTGAGGAAGCCAAGGCCTCAGAGTTTTGAATTTGTTGGGAGCATTATCAAAACAATTTCAAGTATTTTGAATGGATTAAAACAGTTTTTTTTAATAAAATTTTTATTTTTTGAATAAACACAAACACCTTAAAATCATCCATTACAAATTGTAGAAAGTGTGTCAATTGGTTACAAAGAACTTTCGTGCATCCCTTCCACAGATATCACCTGATTCATATCAAGTTATATATTTTACATCACATATATTTATATATATTGCTATCATCATACCTCATCCTTCATATGACTATAGTTGTTTTAATGTTCCTTAATAACAAACATTCCAAAATTTAAAACAAAACCACATAGTGGCATTCCCTTATCTATTTTCAATATCATCCAGCCACATTATACCTTTATAACACAGAGCCAAGGTGGCGCAGTGGTTAAATGCAGCACTGCAGGCTATTTCAGCTGACTGCAGTTCAGCAGTTGGGCTGTTCAAATCTCACCGGCTCAGGGTTGACTCAGCCTTTCATCCTTCCGAAGTGGGTAAAATGAGGACCCGGATTGTTGGGGGCGATATGCTGATTCTGTAAACTGCTTAGAGAGGGCTGAAAGCCCTATGAAGCAGTATATAAGTCTAACTGCTATTGCTATTGCTATTGCTAACACATTCAAAATAAAAATTAATTATGTTTAATAAAACTTTTAGACCTCTTTTCTTAATCATTGTTTACAATTTATATCCAATTTCCCTTTTATCATGTCAATACAAATTATTACATTATTATCGTTATCAGTCATTTATTTAACAATAGTTTGACTAAGTTTAACTTACTTCCCCCCCCTTTTTACACCATTTAATTTTTTTACCAAATTTCCTCTTATCAAACCAACACATACATACATACGTGCATACACATACACACACACACTGTTATCATTATCAATTATTTATCTAACTTTATCCATTATCACTACATTTTCAACATAATACTCTAATTTTAACTAAATTTAACTAGTGTTTTATTATTGATTTTCATCTCTCAACCTGTGTCTTTCCAGCAATATTGTAGTCCTATTTCTTTTGCCATTTGTGGAATTAGTCTTCTGGTTATTTATCAATTTGTTTGGACTTCTCTTCGCAACTTGTTGCTTGTTACATATCTTGTATAATCTCGAAACCCTTCATCAGCTTCTTTAATCAGCTTATCTTTGGTTACCAGTAGTGTTTTTGTCAAAGTTTCTCTCCTTAAGTCCATCAACTCTTCTTTTTCTTCTTCTATATATTGAAATCTGAAGTAAAACACCTTTCCATCTATCTTCCCTTTCTTTATTCCACTCTTTCCATCTCCAGCCACACTCAGTTAACTGTCAATATCCTCGTTATCTTGCCTCTTTGTTCATTTTTCCCTTGGATTTTTAGGACTCTATTCTCCACTTTTTCCATTTGCTGGATATCTTCCATTTTTTCCATCAGATTTTACCACATTAAAATTTATATTTTCAATATTTTCCCATCTCTTCTCAATTCTCTCTGTTGTTTCTAATAATTTTTGAATTCCAAACATAATCTGTTGTAATGTTATTGTTTCTTTTTGATGCAGTGCCATCCTTTCAATTAGTAAACACTACCACTCTAGTTTAAAGATAAATCTTTGTTTTCACTTCTTTCCAGCTACCAACAAGCATCCAGAGAGCACCTGCATAAACAACCCATGTTCTTCTCTATAAACAAGCTGAAGTCTTTGAAGTGCAATGTCAAAATGATCAAAGGGAAAAAAGAAAAAGCAATGTTTCCAAGTCTCAATCTCAAACCTCCAAGTGACAGTGTAACTTCTTTTCCCTCTAAGATTACTACCCTCTTTATATTCCTATTATATCTTATTTATTTTTCAGGCTTAGAAGAAACAAAATTCTTAAATGAAACAAAATAAAAAGAAAGAATCCATCCCAACCAGTATTGTAAAAATAAAGGAAAATATTTAATCCATAGGTAAAAAAAGAAATAGAAGAAGAAAATCCGATACTTTCACTTTAAAAAATAAAAAATGTTCACAAAACTTCCATCGATAGAAAAATAAAAAAAAAAATATAACACACTGTCCAACAATGCTTTGTTTCGCCGCTTATTTCATTTTCTTTACCAGTTTAATTTAATTTCAATCTTTTTTGGTCAGTCTTTTATAAAAATAAGATTTCCTCACCAGATGGACACACTTTCTCTTTCCGCTTTCCTCTCATTGCGGAGCTGTCCCAACTTCAGCAGCTTGAGGCTATGCTTTTTGTTGCTGGCTAGAAGAGATTCTCTTGGATCAATCAGGGACTTTGCGATGTCCCTGAGATCAGCAAGATGTACTCTTCCCTGTCACCATCTCTTCGGGATGGTTTAGGTCCAGCAGCAAAAGTGTCGACTGCGATCTCGGAGAACCAAGATTGCAGGTCATACCATTGCAATGTCAGCTCTTTTTCCGGATTAAAACAGTTTTGATCTTGGATTCTGATTGACTTGATTTTGTTTTCAGAATGGGACTGGTATATGAGGATCCTTGGCCCTCACATTTCAAAAAAGGTGGCACGTTGTTAGAATTTTGAAGCTGATATAATTAAATTTAACATAAATCAGTCACTAAGAGGTTTACCTCTGACATTTTATGATCTAAAGCAGTGCTTCTCAACCTTGGCCCACCAGAAGATGTGTGGACGTCAACCTCAAGAATTCCCCAGCCAGCTCTGCTGGTTGGGGGATTCTGGGAGTTGAAGTCCATGCATCTTCTGGTGACCAAGGTTGAGAAACACTGATCTAAAGAATGCTGCATGTGCCAGGGGTGGGTTTCCTCCCAACATTTTTTTTACTACCGCTTTGGTGGCTGTGGCTAGATGGGGGCATGTGACTGAGTGAGCATGGCCAAGTTGACATCACTCACACACAGTCACATGACTGTGAAAAATGGGCAGAAAAACGGGCTTTTTTTGTAAAAAGAGGGGCATTTTTCCCTTACCCCAGCCCTGCTGAAGCCTGCAGAGTGCTTCTGGAGGCTGGAGGAAGGCAGAAATGCCTCTGGTTTTGCAAAAAATGGCCCATCTCTGGGACTTCTCTGGGACTGGCATGGGCACACCATTAAAAAAATAATACATTAATTTTTTTCAATGGAGATTATTCTGCGCATGTGCAGAAGAGAAAATAAAGATGGTGGCGCCCAAGATAGAACTGGTATGGGACGTGTCTGGCTGAGTTACTACCTATTCGGCTGAACCAGTCCGAACCAGTAGGAACCCACCTCTGGCATGTGCTATACATTTTGTTTGTCACTGTTTCAGACTTGAAACTAAAATCTCCTTCAAACTGAACTTTGAGCTTGGTGATGACATTGACATGTCAATTTTGTTTTCTCAGCAGCATTTTGTAATTGGCTTTCCACTGTCTTCTTCTGGAATGTTTTGATCCCCCCGTTTTGTTCTCCATCCTAGAATTTCCTGGTTGGTTTTTCACAACGTAGTCCAATTCTGATCAGTTTTTTGAGCTCAGCCAAGATCAGCTAAGTTGCTGCTACATTCATCTTTGTATTTGGAATGCCCAATTTCACATCCATATGAATTATAACAAAAATAAAAGAAAATACAGAACTACCAAACCAGATTTGTGAATGTTTTAAGATACTTTTATAAAGTGTTTTTCAGTCCATAGGACCACAAACACACATCTCTTAACCAAGTACTAGTTTGGTGCTGGAGAAGACTCCTGTGAGTCCCTTGGACTGCAAGGCGATCCAACCGGTCAATCCTAGAGGAGATCAACCTTGGCTGCTCTTTAGAAGGCCAGATCCTGAAGATAAAACTCAAATACTTTAGCCACCTAATGAGAAGGAAGGACTCACTGGAGAAGAGTCTTATGCTGGGAAAGATTGAGGCCAAAAGAAGAAGGGGGTGACAGAGAATGAAGTGGCTGGATGGAGTCACTGAAGCAGTAGACATGAGTTTAAATGGACTCCAGAGGATGGTAGAGGACAGGAAGGCCTGGAGGAATATTGTCTATGGGGTCGCGATCAGAGGTGAGTTGCTCCCAGTTTAGCCCAGATTGGGCAAACTGGTAGTAGCAGGGTGGGAGGCTCTGCCCACCCACCCAGACTCTTCTGTGCACGCACAGAAGCTTCTGTGCATGTGCAGAATTGTTGCACTTTAGTGCACAAGTGCGACTGAACCAGTAGTAAAAAAATTGGCAACCTACCACTGGTTGCAATGGGTCGGACATGACTTCACAACTAACAACAAGTTTGTTGACATAGAAGAAAGGGCTAACTTTTAAATGTTTAATTAGTTATTTATAAATGAAAATTTATAAATTTATTTATAAATAAATAGATTTTCTTTCCCATTGGAGAAAAAAGCTTTCTTTGACTATGATAAAAAGCCTCCCACTTATTTCCCTGGAATGGACTAAACCCCAGGGAGATCAAACTAAGCCTATCTCAGAAACACTAAGAGGTCCTGTTTGTGAGTTCTTAATATTTGTAGAAGATGGATTATGTGTCATTTTCACAAGTATTTCACAAATAAAATCCAAAAGAGGCAGAGAAAATGGCACAATTGTTTTAAACACACAATGTTTTCCAATGTTCGGCTCCAATTAAAGCAACTGAAAAAATTACAGCAAGGAAGAGTCTATTGAAATCAGAATTGCAACACATTCAGGAGCTGTATCTTCAACACTTATTAAAAGAACAAAGTATAAATTCAAAAGGAACAACAAAAATAGCTTGACATTATCAGCCGGATAAAAGAATCTTGTAAATCTGCTGCCATCCGCTAGGCTGAAAAATATGCCTGAAAAAAAAAAAAGATATGCAGACGACATGCTGTGTGAAGATTGCTTTTACTGAACAGTGCTTAATATTCATAATGTTATTTTAGGTTAATTCCAGTGGCGGGTTGCAAGAGGTACGCCCTGGTATGGGTGTACCGGTGCCTGCCTAAAGCACAGGGTACCATTCCGGTACGGTGCTCCAGAGAGCCCAACCACCCGCCTTCGTTCCTTACGTGTATTTGAAGGAAATGGGCGATCTGCGCACTCACACACAGTGTATAGTGGCTGCGCGATGCTCTGCCGAGCAGCTAGAGCATTGCAGAGGTGTCATGGAGCGTCGCAGAGACGTCGTGGAGCATCGCAGGAGGTAAAGATGCATGCGAGTGCTGCATGTTCATATGGTGGCTGCTGGGCCCCGTTGCATCATACCAGTTGCAACGGGATCCAGAAACCACCACTGGTCAATTCTATTAGCATACTTTATAAGTTCTCATTTTCTTACTTAGTTTTCTTCTGAGTTGCTGATATTCTGGGACCTCTTTTAATGGGGTATTTCTAGCCCTTTACATCTGCCTTTATAAATGCTTAGTAAGACCACACCTGGAATACTGCATCTAGTTTTACTCTCTCCCAAGGATGGTCCAGCTATTCCATCTCTCAGCCTGGGGGGTGAAATTATACGCCCCTCAGAGAGGATTCGCAATTTGGGAGTCCTCCTGGATCCACAGCTGACGCTAGAACATCACTTGTCAGCTGTGACCAGGGGGGCCTTTGCCCAGGTTCGCCTGGTGCACCAATTGCGACCCTATCTGGACCAGGAGGCCCTTCGGATGGTCACTCACGGCCTCGTCACCTCAAGACTGGATTACTGTAACATGCTCTACATGGGGCTGCCCTTGAAGAGTGTTCGAAGACTTCAGTTAGTCCAGAATGCAGCCACGCAAGCGATAGTGGGTGTACCTAGTTACAGCCACGTTACACCTATCCTCCGCGAGCTGCACTGGCTTCCCATTGGTCTCCGGACTTGCTTCAAGGTGCTAGTCATTACTTTTAAAGCCCTACATAGTATCGGACCTGGCTACCTGAGAGACCGCCTCCTGCCAGTTACCTCCCAGAGACCTATAAGATTGCACAGACTAGGCCTCCTCTGGATTCCATCTGCCGGCCAATGTTGGCTGGTAACTCTCCGGGGGAGGGCCTTCTCTGTAGCTGCTCCGGCCCTATGGAACGATCTTCCTGTGGAGATCTGGACCCTTACTACCCTTCCGGCATTCCGCAAAGCGACTAAGACCTGGCTGTTCCGGCAGGCCTGGGGCTGTTGATTTATCCAGCCCCAGCTTAAGTTATGAATGCTGTGGAATTTTTAATGTTGTTTTTTTATTTTTTGTATGTCCCCCCTTCCTTTTTTACCTGTAAGCCGCCCTGAGTCTCTTGAGAGTGGGCGGCATACAAACCAATTAAATAAATAAATAAATAAATAAATACAATCACTTTATAAAAAAGATGAGACTTTGGGAAAAGTGCAGAGAAGAGCAATTAAGATGATTAAAGGCCTGGAGATTAAAATATAAAGAACAGTTGCAGGAATTGGGTATGGCTAGTCAAGAGAAAAGAAGGAATAGAGATGACATGATAACAACATCCCAGTATTTGAGGAGTTGACACACAGACGAGGGAGTCAAGTTATTTTTCAAAGCACGAGAGATCAGGACAAGAAACAATGGATGAAAACTAATCAAGGATAGAAGCAACCTGGAATGAAGGAGAAACTTCCAAACAGTGAGGACAATTAACCGGTGGAAGTGCTTGCTGTGGGTCCTTCATCACTGGAAGTATTTAAGAAGAGACAGGACAGCCACTTGTTTAAAATGGTATAGGGTCATGATGGCAAACCTATGGCACATGCGTCAGAGGTGGCATGCAGAGCCCTTTCTGCTGCAATGTGTGCTATTGCCCCGGGTCAGATCTCTGTGGCATTCCTTTCAAGAGCTTCTGTTTCCCTCCTCCATATCTGCGCAGTCTATGCATGCAGGCATGTCAGCATGCACACGCATGTTGGGGCATGCATGCATTCATGTACGCACACCTTTCAGTTTGGGCATGGCTGCACGCGGGGTTTGGGCACTTGGTGTCTAAAAGGTTTGCCATCCCAAGACCTCCAATGTCCCTTCCTTTCTCAGATCAGCTGGAATATCAGAAACCAGAAACCAACATCCAGAATGCCAAGCCAAAATGAACGAGACAGCTGAGAATCTTTAGAGTTATAGTCTCAGGACCAGGGGTGGGTTCCTGCCAGTTCTAACCTCTTCTATAGAAGAAGTTCCACAAATCTACAGTGCCGTTTAGAACTGGTTCCAGCTCCCTCCCCCCACCCGTCCGCACATCATCAAGATGAAGAACAAGAGGAGGAATTCTGGGAGTTGAAGTCCACAAGTCTTAAAGCTGTCAAGTTTTTTTCCTAAAGGGTTAGGGGTGCAAGGGTCTTGTAACTTGACAGCTTTAAGACTTGCACACTTCAATGCCAGAGTTCCTGAGCCAACATTTTAATTGCTAAGAAAGAACGTTGTTAAGTGAGTTTCACCACATTTTGACAGGTTGGCTACGCCCACCCAGTCACATGGCCGACAAGCCACTCCCACAAAGCAGGCCACACCTACAGAAGAGGTTCTAAAATTTTTTGAAACCCTCAGGACATTTGGGAGGATGACTTTCCATAGACATTGGGCCTTCAGGTTTTTTCAACAGTAATATCTGTATATTATTTACATTTTCAGCTATTTACTTCTGTTCCTCCTGAGCCCATTTTGCTTAATTCTTCTATTTTACCTTACACACACATTCTCTTCTTCTATAGTACTTGGTGTTCTAAATTTGACCATTTATGCTTTAAAAAGTGTTTTTAATGTTTTTCTATCCAGTAGTTAAGCATGAATATACAACATTTAAGTCAAAGCAGACATTGAAACTATATAAAAACTTAAAGTAGAGTACCGGTGACATGCCCCTTTCAAATAAACTTTAACACATTGAGTCAACGGATCCTAAGTTCTCCTACAAAATTTGTGGTTTGGCCATACACAAAAGATGAGACAAAACTATACCTAAAAGGTATATATTTACATCCTATGTTTAGGAGTCCCCATGGTGTTTCTTAGGGGGGACTGAAAGGAGAAACATTTTCAGGATAATTTTCAGAGGGAAAAATATCGTATTTCACTACAGTTCATAACATTTTTCTCTTTCCTCCAGTATCTGAGCTTTTCCTCTGGTGCTTAAGGTTTAATAAATTACAAACTGTCAAATGTCTGAAGTTGTGCATTTGTTATTTTCCTCCAGTCCCATCTCAACAGCATGTGTTCCATCAGCTGGGCTTCACAAATGATACCTCTGTAAATATTTACAGCAAATAGTAAGATCCAGATTTAGAGTAATAGTTATGCATACATGATCACATAAACAGGATGGTCACTCTTGCTGGAGGAGAATGAATTGCAAGAACAGAGGCAAAGGACAAAGTCCATAATTCCTAATGATGATCATAAGCGTGAAGTAGTTTGTATTAAGCCTCTTGATTTTATGTGCCAATTAAGAGTGGTGGCTCCTTGCAAACTTTGAAATATCCTGAATTTTCCCTTATTCTGATGTGAATATATCTTTACGAAAGGCTAAATCTCAACTGACACAGCACAAAAATGATTGAATTGTGATACAAACTTGTAATTAATTTGAACCAACTGTGGTCCATGGTAATTTTTGTGAACATTGGTAGCTTTAAATGTTATGGTAACATTGCCTCTTCACAGTAATCATAACATGTAATAAAGCTGAGACCTGCAGTATGTAATGTTGATTGTACATAGTTTGGTCATCATATGCAATTGTGAGATAAGAATTCAAATAAATTGATAATGTCCTCCATAAGGAAGCCAACCACTATAGTACCAGTGGAGTTGCTATTTATTCACTTTGTATAATTGTATAATCAACTGAAATGGCCTTTAGCAGTCTTTATACAGAAGAAAAAAAATGTAAAGTATAATTAATTTAACTTAGGATGAATGTTTATTTCCTTTTTCTATGTAAAATTAAAAATCCACATCCTTGCCCATTTTTTCAGTAATACTTAAGCTAGATCTTCTTGACATCAATGTTTTATCTAAGCTATGTATGTACCTGAAACTAATATTATCAATGAAGAGAACTGGTGAGTCGGTCCTGCTTGAATAAGCTGTTTCTATATATGGATTCCACCCTGCAAATGGAGCAAAGTGGTTGTATACTTACCAACTGACCCTTGCAAATAAGTTTCCTCCCATTTTCTGAAATTCAACAGGAGTGAGTTAACCTAGTCCAGAGTGAGGTCATTTGCAAGGAAAAAAGAAGAAAGGAACCTATGAAGGGCTGGTCACTTAACCCCTTCCTCTTACTCCTTCCTTGAAATTCTTCCAACTCCAATTAATTATTCTTCTGTTGATATTTCTGAATCTGAAACCAATATTCAAAATGTTCCACCATGTTTGATTATTCTCACATGGGTATTCCTGCCAGGAGAAATAGATCAATGAATCAAGAATCCCCTTCTTTAGTTTACATGTAAATTGAGCTTTCTGGCTTATTGTTTTTTCCTAACTACAACTTCTTTTTGGTTTCTGATTCTTCCTCTTTGGGCTAAACAAATCTAGATGTAAATATTCTCAGTCTATTTTAAACTACAGTACTTACCCACAAAACTTGGTTCATTAAAAATGCCCTAAAGTTAGCCATTAGTAATGCCTAAAGTTTAGTTGCATGGCTAGTTTAAATTGTTCCAAACATTTTAATTCTTTTATTTTTAAACGATGAGACATATAAACTGGTACTAAGAAGTGAATGTGTGCAGAGCATATGCCAACATTTTGACCGGGGAGACAGTCTTCCCAACTGTAACTTTGTTTTCATTCTGTGAAGAGAGGAGAAGAAAGGATATTTGATTTGGATTTAGGGAGATTTCTGACATAATAACATGAACAAATGAAGACAGATGAAAAGTGGAGCGAGAATGAGCCTCTGCCTCTTAGAAAACGAACCCATGCCAATGTTTGCATCATTACACATGGCATTCATTTCCCACTTGTAACTAATTGGGAACGATTCTCTTTCCATTTTCTGATATTTTCTTTTAAAAAAGCTTTTGTATTGTCTTGATACACATGAAATGAAGATGCCAGACTACTACTATTATTGTTACTATTGCAACATGGCCGAAGTCATAACAAGAAAGCACTCCTGATTGTTGTGATAAACTATAAAACAAAAATCAAACATGTTGGGAAAGTTGCATCTGTCAAAATAGTATCTTTCATACTTGACCCTTAAATGTGAAACCTTTATTACAATGTGTAATATTACTGTAGTCAAAGTTGCAGTTGGGTTGTTTTTTGGTCATACCACAGTTCCTGAAAATCATTTTAAATATGTATTTTTTAGGATCTTTTTGAAATAAGTGTCAGTTGTGTTCTTTTTATGAATTTCTCAAGTATTTCCCAAAGTTTAACAGGTAAAAATGTATATGTTTATTTAATCAGTGGTCTATTGCTCATATTTGTCCCAAAACAGTTTCCCAAATAACATTCCATACCTATAAGATTCAACTTTGTCTGTAGCTAGCTATTTGAGAAAGAAATCTGGATATAGTATAGGACAGTGATGGCAAAACTTTTGGACACCAAGTGCTCAAACTGTGTGTGCGCATATGCACAAACTGAAAGGTGTGTGTGCACACGCATGTGTGGATATGTGTGAACATATGGACATGCATGGACATATGGACATGCACAAACGTGCACACACACATGCACGGACACATGCATGCACATACATGACCATGTGCATATGCACACATGCATGAACATCATGCACGCATGCACAACAGAGACCCAAAGACCATGTGGCTGGTGGGAGGCGGGGATAAGATCTTTTTCTTTCATGATTCATCATTTTCAGGGAAACAGAAGCTCATGAAAGAAACACCACAGAGATCTGACCTGGGGTGAAGGTGCACATGACAGCAGAGAGGGCTCTGACATGCATGCCATAGGTTCCCCATCAGGGGTATAGGACATCCATATGAGATTCAGAGAGCTGAGTGAAAACCAATGGCTTGGGCCTTTGAAACATTAGCTGGTAAAATTTGCAGTACCCATATATCATATAAGACAGAGATGTTCTCCAAGTCTGCAGCCATATTGTATAAACTTTTAAAATAAAACAAAACAAATGGTTTTACTGTACAAGAAACAATGCTTAGATATTTCACTCTTTATATTTGCTTCTATCGTAAGCTTCCTCGATCTTTTTGAACCATTGCATGCATTTGGAATTTTGAAAACATATTCTCCAAGGCTTGCCATAGTGATTGCGGTCCACCCATATCCAAAAGGCAAACAAACATTGGGTTGCAGCTCTCCGCTATTTATTTTGCAAGAATTCATCTGGGATCCTTGCTTAGTGACCACAATTGAGATCAGTGACTTGGTCATTCAGTGAAGCAATTGCTAAGTGAAACCATGGCTGTGCTTATAATCTTGTTTCAACTTTTGTTTGCTGAATAGACCTGAAATGGTTGTAAATGCAGGTATTAAATATATAAATTCCAGAGTTACTTTTCATTAGTATTATAATTGAGCAGTTTCTGAATGAAACTGTTCCTAAGGAAAGGATCTATTTGCATAGGGCTCAGATCCATTGCTTGAAATGTGTCTGATGCTTTGCTAGTTTCTTATTCATTATTTAAATTGAAATAAAGTAAACATATAGTACATGTACATCAAGAACTTTGAAGATACCAAGGAACGTATTAGTCATCCTAAAGGCACAAGATTGACATTGTAAACACTTTCAATGGTATTCCGTAAGACACATTCCAAATAAGCAAGGGAATATTTTTCTTCACTCTAGAGGTGCCATAGAGTTACACCCAAATGATGAATATTGCATTTGATTTGCAGGGAACTTCCCTGATGAGAAAAGTAATGGCAAAATAATTTGACACATTGCTCATCAGATACTCAGATCTCAAAATTGGAAAAATATCTTTTAAATACCAATACATAAGGATTCTAACAGGCATCTAGCAGATTCTAGCTCAGTTTCAGAAAACAGTCTAGGGCAGGGGTCTCCAATCTTGGCAACTTTAAGCCTGGCAGACTTCACCTCCCAGAATTCCCCAGCTGCCAGGCTTAAAGTCTGCCAGGCTTAAAGTTGCCAAGGTTGGAGACCCCAGGCCCTGGAAACCTCAGAAAGCTGGATAATTTGTCGTTTAATATATTTGGAAACCACCAGGAGGCACTGCTATGAGCTCTCCTCACCCCTGTACACATGTACAACAGACAATATGTTTCTCTTAATCGTTCTCTCTGCTTATGTTAAAATGATCCATGAGCCCAAGATTTCCAAATCTCTTGTTTCCATTTAATATTTTATTTAAATAAATAGCATAGAGCAATTGAGAAGATGAATAAGATAAGAATGTTGAGCCTTTCGTATTTTTAACACCCTGCAGTCCTCTGGCAAGGCCAACTGAATATAGATAGTCCTCGACTTACAACAGTTTGCTTAGTGACCATTCAAAGTTACAACAGCAGTGAAAAAAGTGATTTATGACCATTTTCCACTATCATATTTCCAGCATCCTCATGATCATATGATCAAAATTCAGATGCTTTGCAACTGCTTCATACTTATCACCATTGCTGTGTCCCAAGGTCACGCAATCATCTTCTGTCAAGCAAAGCTAGGCAAACCTCACTTAACAAATGTGTCACTTAGCAGCAGAAATTTTCAGCTCAATTGTGGTCGTAAGTCGAGGACTTCCTGTATTCTATCTGTTCCATTCTTTAGGTTGAAAAAAAACCACAATATATTCAAGCGTGACCCGTCAAAAGGGCGAATGACAAAACCGTGCCCAACTAAACCGTGTCGCTGACGTCATCAACGCGGTGACAACAGCCAGCGTGGAGAAAGAAGGGCGCTTTAAATAGCGCGTTGAAAGAAAGCCGATTCAACTTAAGGTAAGGGTTAGGTTTAGGGTTAGGTTTAGGGTTAGGTTTAGGGTTAGGTTTAGGGTTAGGTTAAGGTTTAGGGTTAGGGTTAGGGTTAGGGTTAGGGTTAGGGTTAGGTTAAGGGTTAGGGTTAGGTTAAGGGTTAGGATTAGGGTTAGGGTTAGGTTTAGGGTTAGGTTTAGGGTTAGGTTTAGGGTTAGGTTTAGGGTTAGGTTTAGGGTTAGGTTTAGGGTTAGGTTTAGGGGGGTTAGGTTTAGATTTAGGGGTTAAGTTTAGGTTTAGGATTTACAGCGTGCTTCTGTCTCCGCGCTGTTGTCGCCCTGTTGATGACGTCAGCGACGCGGTTTAGTCGGGGGCGGTTTTGTCCTTCGCCCTTTTGTCGGTGAACCATATTCAAGTCATACTAATACAGATAGTTCTCGACTTACAACCACAATTGAGCCCAACATTTCTGTTGTTAAGTGTGACATGTGTTAAGTGAGTTTACCCCATTTTATGATCTTTCTTGCCACAGATGTTCAGTGAATTACTGAGGTTGTTAAGTTAGTAACCTGGTTGTTAAGGGAATCTAGCTTCCCCATTGACTATACAATACAATAGCAGAGTTGAAAGGGACCTTGGAGGTCTTCTAGTCCAACCCCCTGCCTAGGCAGGAAACCCTATACCATTTCAGACAAATGGCTGTCCAACATCTTCTTAAAGACTTCCAGTGTTGGGGCATTCACAACTTCTGGAGGCAACTTCTGTTCCACTGATTGATTGTTCTAACTGTCAGGAAATTTCTCCTCAGTTCTAAGTTGCTTCTCTTCTTTGCATGACAAAAGACGATCACGTGACCTTGGGACACAGCAAGAGTCATAAGTATGAACCAGTTGCCAACCATCTGAATTTTGATCACAAGATCATGGGGAATACTTTTTCCAGTGCCATTGTAACTTTGAATGGTCACTAAACAAACTGTTTTAAGTCGAGGACTATCTGTATTTCTCTAAGGCTACTAAAATTATTTTTTGCTGATTTGGGAAACTAGACCTCAGAATTCAAATGAGAAAGACCTGATGGACTACTTCTATTGAGATTGGCTATAATAACATCACCTTGCAAGTCTGGTTGTGCTGAATTAGGGAGGCATCTGCCTGAATCTCTGCCTGAATATTAACCTCTTGTTCTGGACTTAAAACAAACATTTTGTGTTGGTAACACTTCCTGAATGTTTTCCCCCAAAATCCTCTTCCTTTTTCTCTGCACTAGGTGGAATTTGAAGCTCATGTTAAAACTTGAAAAATGTCAAGCTGCTTTAACCTGCGGAGAGATGCTATGCAATTCTATACACATCAACACAGAATCATCTATCTATCTATCCGCCTACAATCTTTAAAAAGCTCAACATGATTGCTCTTTTTGGCTAGAAATTCTTCTTACCTCAGATATGAATCGCAGGGTTGACCCTAGCTAATTAAGGGCTATCTGGTGCAAGGGATATGATCTGTGATGGAATGTGAAGCTGAAGGAATTTGGGGGGGGGGGGCAGTAACAGCACCATGGAGGCAGGAGACTTTTTCCAGACAGAAGTCCAAAATAAGAGACTGCACAATCCTGAACTGTATTGGGGACGGAGGAAGGGTTTCAGGGGCACCACACCATGTAAATTCTCAGAGCATATCAATTAGGTTAGAAAGTTATAGCTTTAGTCTGGCAAAATCCTATTAAGTGTAAGCAAATAAAGAGCTGGATTCAATTGGATCTCACTGTGTCCTCCTTGGGTTTAGGCCTGTCGCTGTCAGAATATCACATGACCTAATCTGATTGCCCAGTTTCGTCAGTGAGTACAAGCAATTTTAATAAAATGTTAGGGCAACCAACAACATTTTACACAGATAATATTTACAAAATAACTTAGTCAGGGATCAAGTCATTTCCAAAAGAATAATAAAAGAAGAGCAGGCCATGTAGAAATGTGTTAGATAAAAGCCACTTCAAATAGATGATTTTTAAACGCCTTTTTAAATATTATAACCAGGAGAAACTACTAAACATTGCTGGCCAGAGAATTCTGGGAGTTGAAGTCCACAAGTCTTAAAGTTGCCAAGATTGGAGACTCTGTTTTAAAGGACTCCTTTAAAAACATCCTTCTTTTTTTTTTTTTTACAAGATCATAGATTTTCCTTCTGCTTTGGCCCAAAGTCCTTTTTTTTTTAAAAAAAAATCCAGATAGTCTAGTGCACAGGTGTCAAACTCACCATGTACATTGCCATCACATCAGTGGTGGATTCAATTTTTTTTACTACCGGTTCTGTGGGCGTGGCTTGGTGGGCGTGGTGTGGCTTGGTGGGCGTGGCTTGGTGGGCGTGGCAGGGGAAGGACAGTGTAAAATCTCCATTCCCTCACCACTCCTGGGGAAGGTTATTGCAAAATCCCCATTTCCTCCCGATCAGTTGGGAGGCAGAGAATAGATGGGGCCAGTCAGAGGTGATATTTACTGGTTTTCCAAACTACTCAAAATTTCCGCTAGCGGTTCTCCAGAACTGGTCAGAACCTGCTGAATACCACCTCTGCATCATGTGACATATTGCAATTTTCCTCTTCAGGGAGCTGGAGTGTGTGTGGTCTACAGGTGATGCATCCGGCCCGCAGGGCACCAGTTTGACACCCCTGGTGGTGAGTGCTGATAAACTACCTTCCCCAAAGCAATAATGGCACCTCCTTCACTACTGTTGGAGAAATAATGTGTCTGCTTCATAGCCACAAAGCTTGGTTTTCAGACTAAATAAATGAAAAAAATTGAAAAAAGAGAGAAAAGTCCCCAGTTAGCTTAACAACCTCTGCAATGAAGTGAAAGCATATGTGTTTTGGAGGAGGCCGAAAGGGTAACAAATTAATTTATGGAAGAGTGTTTGGAAGCTGGAATAGCAAGCAAGAAAACCCTATATCATCTGCTTAGAGGCTGAACTTTAGAAAAGGATTAATGTGCTTTCTTATATGCGCAGGCATAAAGATTATCTTACCATTTTTTAACTTTGGGACTTTTTCTGTGCTTTGTGGATTCACAGAATTACCAATAAAACACTTCTGCGAGATATAAGGTAGACTTGAATTTCAGCAACAACAGACTCATTTTTTAATTAAAGGATCTGGGATTCTGGGTTTTGGGTTTTTTCTACTTTGGTTGAAACAACTGGAGGTCCAAAACAGACCTCAATTGTTAAGTTGGGGCAGATAGAAGAGGCAGGACACTTATTCTTCAACTAACAAGTCTTTATTCAGTAGATCAGTACACCCAACAACTTGCCTGTCTGACAGCTTGGCCTTTTATAGGGAGGTGTCTGACGGCTCAACCAATGAAATTCAATCATTTTCCCACCGTAATGGCGGACCTGAGTGAAGCCTTCGTACCTCCGCTTCACTCCCTTGTTAATATTCAACATCAATCTTCCCATCAAGACCTAAAGATCCACATATTTTCTTTAACTCTGTAGCCTTTTTCTCCATGCTGTGAAATAGACTCTAATCCACCTCCAATAGGGCTTTTGATTAGGAATGATGGGAGGTTTTTCCCCAAAAACATCTGGAGAGCAGGAGGTTGGAAAAGGCTACCTTAAAGTATCAACCTGCCCTTAATCCAGGATGTCTAACAGTATTATCACAATATTATTGCTGTCTTGCCACATCTCTTAAGTACAAGCAAATAAAATAACTCATAGTGAGTGTGTCTACATGTGCCGATAGGAAATGAGGATGTAGATTCATATGGATGTAATTTTTTTTTGTATTTAAGATTAAAAGTTCTCTCCAACTCAAGAAAAATATGTTCACAGTGCAGTACATTTAGACTGTTTATGCCTTTGCAAGTGAAGTTGTATATTTTATTTATAAAAGTTTCAGTCCCTCTTTTTCAATATTAAAAAACAATTCCAGAGCAGATATAAAATGATCTCCTAAAGTAAAAATGAGCCACAATTTCAGCCTTGGGAGCCCACCCATATTGCCAGATTTGCTGCACATCTGCACACATATTTTACAGTCTTTCCTATGCACGACTGTCTACCATACATAAGTTACATATTGAGAAACTTGCAGATGCTTCTATTTTATTTCCTTCCCACTAATTTCCAGCAGGAATGCTAGAAGGAAGAGAAAAAGGACAACACATCCCTCTTCCATTAAACATCTTGCAGATCACTGGTTTCTTCCCATCTTCTTGAAGGAATGTTGCTAAGAAAAAGACTTCCCTTGCTCATTTCCAGTGATATTATTCAAGATTATTATGTTGGTTTTTTTTTTTAAATCTAATTTCACAGAAAACCAACTTTCTCCACTTGGGTTAGTTGTCACTAAGGACAACTAACAGTGGGGAAATGATGATCTGACCTCCACCACTTAGACAATAAAATGAGATAAGCAGTTCTAAGCTCAAAAATTTCAAATGATAATTAGCTGTTTTGTGTAGTGTAGCTTTTGTGTAGCTTGTTCCTGCCCTCTGTTGGCTGTCTGTTCTGACAGGTTCTTGAGAATCAGTAGCGGAAATTTTGAGTAGTTCAGAGAAACAGCAAATACCACCTCTGGCTGGCCCCAGAGTGGGGTGGGGAATGGAGATTTTGCAATATCCTTCCCCCAGGAGTAGGCAGGGAATGGGGATTTTGCAGTATCTTTCCCTTGGAGTGGGGAGGGAATGGAAATTTTGTAGTATCCTTCCTCTGCCATGCCCACCAAGCCACACCCAGAGAACTGGTAGTAAAAATAATTGAATTTCACCACTGCCCTGGGTATAATACGGCACCCTGTCCACTTGCCAGTTGTTCATCTAGCTAATGGATGCCATGTTGATGTCTCATTGTCTGAAGTTGTTGGTTTCTTTGCTGTCAGATCTGTGCAACACAACCAACAGATATTTACAAAACAAAATATAGGCACTTTGGGTGCATTCAAATTCAATTTGGCTGTGGTAGTAAGTTAATGATAATTACTTTAGAGCAGGGCTGGCAAACTCGCAACCCTCGGGCCATATGCGTCACATGCTGGCCACACATACACCCAGTTTAGTGAAGGGGAAAAAAGTCACGATACCTTAGGTGACGCCACCATGATGACATAAGTTTGACACCCTTGCTTTAGAGTGTGTAAAGGAAATCCCCACACTTCCCAGTTGTTTGAATACAAACAACAGCCTTCAGAGCTACTCATCACCCTGAGTTTCCCTGCAGCCAGTGGCTGAAGTTTAATCTGCTTTTTATTACCTATTCAGTTATGAAGAGAATGAGATGAGTTTGCACATTTGAAGGAAAACTATAGAAACATTTTCCCCCTCTTGCTTTTTCCTTTGTTGTTTTTCTCCTACACAGATTCTCAACATAGTAGAAATATTTCATCCTTTCTCTTCCTCCAGTCACAATCTTGAATGGGCCAGTGAGAAAGTAGAGTAAATTTGGATATGGCAGAAGATGGCACACAAGTGCCTATGTGCAATTCACCACACTGAAAGCAAGAAGAGATGAAACTATGCCAGTTTCAGTAATAATGTTAATTTTTACCCTAGGCAAGTGAAAACCCCTTCCCATTAGTAGCATTCCTCTTCCTGTTAGTAGTGAATAAAGAGCATCTTGGTAAGTTATCCAAACTTCTACTAACCCAGACATAAAGATTAAGAGTTGAGGTGCATATTGCATGACACTAAAACATTAACATTCAGAAGAACCCATGTATAAGACATAGCATAGAAAAGACTAAAGAGACAAGGCAGGTGACATTGATTCAATTAAGGATAATTCAAGAGTCTGTTTTAGACTTAAAGGCCAGGAGCAGAATGTTTATTTGTCCTGCCCTGTCCCTTTATTTTTCCACTATTCCATCCTAGGTCAATGTAATTTTCTTTCTCTCCATTGAAATCAGTAGCCAGCAAACAGAGCACAAGAAGAAACCCAAAATATTAAAACCATTCCAAGATTGATATTTTAATAGATTAAATTTAGTGTCATAAATAAATAAAAATAAATAAATATCTACATGTCCACTGTAGCAGTGGTGGGTTTCAATTTTTTTAGAACCTAGATTTGTGGAACCTCTTCTATAGAAGAGGTTAGAACTGGCAGGAATCCACCTGTGCACTCTAGTCATTACTGTTATCCACGCACCCTTCACATCCTACTTACCAATCAAAGCATTGCAAATATTTTTCTTCTTTAACAGCTTTTGATTAGGGGAGAATCAAGTAAAAAATAAATTGGAAGATTTTATTTGATTATGTACCATCAGATCAGAATCTACTAGAAGCGACCAGACAGATAATGTTTTTTTCCCCAAGAAAATTGAAAGAAATAGTCAAGATATATAATGGTGATCAACCGAAAGTGTCATTATCTTGTTTAATTTCTTGTAAAATTCTTGTATAATGCTTCAAAGCTTCACCTAAAAGTGCTACTAATGTTAATTGAAAGGATTGCATGAAAATTTCAATTCCCTGTTTAAAGGCTCCCTGTTCACTGATCATTATATAATTTAGGAAATTAGACAGCTAATGTAAAATGGTTAGTAGAGAGATGAACATCATGCAAATAACAGATTTTCTTTTGCATTATTAATTTAACAAGTCCTTTGAAGGGGTAGATCATATCTTTGCAATGAACAAGAAGCAACTGTATAAGAACTGTGAAGAAGCTAAGAGTCAGAATAATGAAGAGTTAAAGAGAAGAATGCATATGGTTCTCAAAGCTGTATAATATGTGCAGTGAATCTAAGAAAGAAAGCTTTCAAAGAAATGACAGCTGAAATACAAATTGGAAGATGAAAGAATTATAAATTGAGATAAGCAGACAACATTATTTTGTTAACAGAAAGTAAAGAATTAGGAGACCTCATTATAAAAGTAAAAAATAGAAAATGAAAAATTAGGATTGAAGATAAAAAAAGAAGAAAAGTATAATATTGACATAAGTGCTTAGTAAATCCATAGCTGATAGTCAAGAAATGAAGGTGCTTGCTTCGGCAGCACATATACTAAAATTGGAACGATACAGAGAAGATTAGCATGATCCCTGTGCAAGGATTACATGCAAATTCGTGAAGCGTTCCATATTTTTCCCTCAGTTATTTTTGTTAGGCATAATTACTGATTGTACAGTTGTAGAGACTAATCTGATATTGCATTTAATAACTGCAGCTAGTTTGTTGGTGGTGCAATACTGGAAGAAGGAAGATTTGCCTACTATTCAAGAATGGGTATTGAAAGTAACAAACCTAGCCGAGATGGCCAAAATATCTGCATAAACCATGGGGATATTTCTTTAACAACATAGGTCAAAAAAGTTAAAGCAATATTTTTTCTCCAATAGTGATGACTGTGAAACCTAGGTACTGAGAAAAAGGGAAGGGGAATAAAAGCCCTTTGGAGTCCCACATATGCTTTTTCAAAAGGCAAAGAAAAACTTCTTTGTTTTTCCTTGAGGATGATTCTCTTCTCATCCAAGTAGTGTCTTCAAACTGGAGAATCTTCTTGGATGAGAAGTGAAACGTCTTCAAGGAAACACAAAGAAAGTCCAGTTACCTTTTGAAAAAGCACCTTTGGGACATGACCTAAATGACTAAGAATCTCCATAGACCAGGGCTGAAACTCAACAAGTTCTGACAGGTTCTGGAGAACCAGTAGTGGAAATTTTGAGTAGTTTGGAGAACTGGCAAATACCACCTCTGGCTGGCCCCAGAATGAAGTGGGAATGGAGATTTTGCAGTATCCTTTCCTTGCCATGCTCACCAAGCCACACCCACAGAACCGGTAGTAAAAAATTGAATTTCACCACTGCCATAGACATTTGCTCTTTGGAGATTATGAATGTGCAGGTGGTTATAAAGAATACCATGGATTACAATGTCCTGAATGAAATAAAGGGTCTTTTGAGGAGATGATTAGCAAATAGAAGCTCAAAAACTTTGGGCATGTGATACAAGTAGCCGATGACTACAAGAAATAACTATAGTTGACTCTTCAGGGAGCAGACTTCTGGTTTGAGGGGGCTTGCTGGTGGGAGCTGGTCGTTACAGCTCCAGAATCCTGGTCATGTTTATCTGTTGGATGAGCAATCCATCAGCCATCTGACAGCTTGTTTACCTTTTCTTCGGGCCAAGAAGATTAGGTGAGCTAATTGTGCCGGGCAACGTGTCGCAGATCGTCTCTGGGAGGGGGGGCGGCCAGCCGACGGCAGAATTGTCTCCATGCCAGGAATTCCTGCTGCGATTAGCAGCACAAAGCAAACTTCAAATCCTAAGAACAAAATTTGATTTACTGAATCCAAGACGAGCAGACCCTGTACATGTGAACTTTTAATTGTTTGTATTAATCCTTAGCTTCATTTTTTACAAGAATTCCCTCTGATATCTTACTTGCTAAAGAGACATTCAAAATGGTGCCGAGCAGTTTCGTAACACTGTTCGAGCTTTGAATTTCTACGGAGTTTAAAACTTCAAAGGGAAGGAGAGATTTAATACTAAATTAAACAGTAACAGCTGCACAATCGACCAGCACAACTTATTAATTGGTTGAAGAAGATTAAAACTTGGAATGGCTTCTAAGCAAAACCCTATTCAAAAGCCCCCCCCCAGGCTTCAAAAAGTTCACCTGCCCCTGGCACAAAACTACAGTCATTACTTCCTCCCCCCATAGGGGAGCCATTAACTAAAGAAATTTTTCAGAAGGAATTGGCTGAAGCATTTAAAAATCATGTAGTTACGATGGAAACAAAATTTAAGGAGGAGATATCTGTTGTGCATAAAGAACTGTCTGATAAACTTGAGACACGGGTTCAGAAGATCAGGGATGATATGTTGGGGGTTGTTAATTTGTTAACAGAATATGTCTCGGAAATTGAAGACAGATTAGAAGATCTTAATGATGCCAATACTAATTTGGTATCGAAAATCGACGTGGTACAACAAAAAGTCAGAAATGCTGAAAAAGAAATTATTATGTTACAGTATAGACAAATGGAACTTGCACTAATCATAAGAGGTTTGCGTGAAAACAATCAGGAGAATTTGAAACAGATTCTTTCAGAAGCTTTCGATAGTCTGATGGGAAGGCCAGGGGGAAATTTTGATTGGCAAATTGATAAGGTTTATCGTGCTAACTCCTGGTTGGCGAGACAGAAACAGCTTCCACAGGACATTGTGATTTACTTTACTACAAGAGACATGAGGAATATGATATTGCAAGAGTCCTATAAAACCAAGCTTCAAATTGGGGGTCAAGAAGTGACTGTTCTGAAAGATGCTAAGATCCAGGAAAGACTATGCCTTTTTAGTTGAAAAGCTTAAAAATCGTCAGCTACAGTTCAGATGGGAGGCACCAGTTGGGCTAACACTCATGTTTGAGGGGCAAAGATACCGTCTTAAATCAGTATGGAAAGCTCGAGATTTTTACCATAATATCTTGAAGGCCGGACATCCCGCCCCACCTGGACCTAGAGAAAGAGAACAAGAAGGACAAGATAGACAGCAAACTACACAATTATCAACAAGGATGGATCATCTTTCTCTCTCAGAAGTACAAGGAGTCAAGGAACCGTGTGATTACCAGATGAATGGGTCAACAATTTAAAAAACAACAATCAACTAATTACCAATGATTTGTTTTCTAGGGTGAAGAAGACAAAGATATGTGCCAGAGTTTTATCAGATCATAATCTAGTTTGGATGGAGTTGGGAGGGGTGACGCAAGCAAGAAGCTCTTGGAGGTTGAATGAAAACTTATTTAGATATGAGAAATATACTAATGAATGTAAAAAAATTGTTAGCAGAATACTTTGTTTTTAATACGAATAAGGGTACATCTATGGAAATTGTATGGAATGCAAGTAAAGCGTATATGAGAGGAGCTTTGATAAATCTAAATAGATTACATAGACGTAAACAAGGGGGAAAGTGAACAGAACTGGAAGATGAAATTAGGATTATGCAAAATGTTCTTTAAAAAAAAAGGGTAAAGTTTACTCCTTAGTTATCTTTGTTAGGTATAATTACTGATTGTACAGCTGTAGAGATTAATTTGATTTTGCACTTAATAACTGCAGTTAGATTGTTGGTGGCGCAATACTGGAAGAAGGAAGACTTGCCTACAATTCAAGAATGGACATTGAAAGTCACAAATTTAGCTGAGATGGCTAAAATATCTGCATATCTTAAGCACCACTCAAATGAGACATATAAACGAGACTGGAAAAAATGGATTGATTATATACAAAATAAATATGGGACTAAGAAATTCCAGATAGCTTATGATTAAGATCAGGAATGATATAAATTGTTTAAAGCTAGCCTAGCAAGGAGGAGCTAAGTTCAATGTAAGGATGTTACAAGGAGGAGCTAAGTTCAATGTAAAGATGTTATCAATTTTCTATTCTTTTTTCCAATATATTTTAGACTGTTTTTGTTAAAGATTTATACCATGTATGGGTTCCGGGAAGTCGGGGGAGGGAAGGCTGGGGGGGTTGGGGGGGAGGGGGGGAGGGAGGGATGTATATTAGGTTTGACAAGGGGTGTTAGATTTTAATGTAATATGATTCCACATGTATACTTTCTCTTATTTTTTCTTTAAAACTAGGATACGTTAAGTATATTGATATGGAAGCATAAATACCATTAACATAGATTGGAGTTTGCTCAGAAGCGGAAATACACCAATGAGAGGAAGAGTGGGAAACAGAAGGGAGAAGAAAGATGGGAAGAGAGGGATAGGAGAGAGGGTAAGGGGGGAAGATGAGGAGGATAAGGAGGAGTGGAATATAGAGAGAGGAGAAGGAGAAAGGAAGGGGAAGTAGAGTAGGAAAGGATGATGGAGGGAAGAAAGGAGGTAGGAAAGAGGTAGAAGAAAGAGGTGTATGGAGAGCAGAAGAGCTAATAATGGGTTTTTATCTTTTTGGGCGTTGATGACAAGAGGAACTGATGTAATTACTACTTAATACAATAGGATATTGACTATGTAATAGTATACATGTGATTGTATGTCATGAAAATGGAAAATAAAAAAGTATATTTAAAAAAAAAACTATAGTTGGCAAGATTAAGCAAAGTAGACAAAGGCAACAAATTAGATAGGTGACTGGAAAGTTCATTGAAATATCTGCAAATTGGCACTGGGAATGTGTTAAGATGGAGCACATTTGCAACACAATCACCAGCAGTCAGGTGCAATTTGATGGCACCTAACAAGGTAAAATGTATTTCAACCATTGATTCCAAACATTTGCTTCCCAAAATGGAATTTTTTGTTACTGGAAAATTGGCTGTGAGCATACACAAAAAGCATTCAAGATCCCAACTCAAGCCTTTTCTAGCCCACAAGTCACATTCTTTTAAGTTACATTAGGCTGCTCTACCTGCAGATATTCACCCATGAAGTCACATTGTTCTCCCTCTCTTCAAAGACTGAACATGTTCCTGCACACTGAAGAATTGTGCAGTCTTGAAAAGAAGCACAACAGTGTTTTTTAAGAAAGGGAATGCAGCTGCATTAGACAGTTGCCCTTGGTGTCACAAGAAGTCAGATGTTGCAAACATGTGCAGGAACATGTTTATACATGTTTATTCAGTTCTTAAATAAAAGCAAGTGTTGAGCTAACCTCCACATGTTGAATACTTTCTAAATATTTGTGTAGCCTCCCAGCCTCCAGCCACCCTCCCACCCCTGAATTAATCTTTTCCTGGATTTGCTCAAACTACTTCACTCTCATTCTAAGAGATTTATTCAACATTTGATCCCCAATCTACTTTGGCTGCTCTATTACCAGTAACTGCAGTTAGGGTTTTGTTTTTTTGCACAAAGAAGTTCTAGCATCATCAGCCATCTTTGTTGTATAGTGTTTCTTAAAAGGCTGGTGCTAAAAGGATTAGTTCAAATAAATGATTTTTCTTTATAAATGAGACTAAGGACGTGGGAATAACTCTCTGGCCCAAGCTTGCCAACAGAGCTTGGACAATCTAATTTGTCTTTCAACCTAATTTGAAGTGTCATTGACCAAAAAAGAAAAAAATCAGACTTCTGGCCAAAGGCAGAAGGCAGCCTGTTACATGAGAAGGAAAAGGGAACATAAAGAGGGAATCAGAATGAGAGGGGGAAAATCAGCATACAAGACAAAGGGGAGAATATTAGAAAGAGAGATAAAAGTTGTCTTCCTTGTATTTTGGATTGATTCCTACATGAATATGTATCTAAGTGTAGAGAAAAATCAGTGGTCCCTCTTTGTTCTCAGGTTAAATTTTGTGGCTTTTACTGATAGATGGGTTAATTTATTAACCTGGCCTTTGTTTTTCCCAACAAAAAAGACAAAATATCTCCCAAAACAAGATGGCATTTCTTCATTTATAGCTTCCTTGAATGAGATTTACTTGTCTTGATTTATTTTAGTTTTAGATCAGTGATTTTCCTCCCTCTCCTTAAAAATAGCGGCATGCCTCAGTCACAAAATAATCTGAAGATGTCTGCTGGAAGAAATGTCCATCTGGGTTCAGTTCCAAGTGGGGAAAACTGGAAACATGGAGGCTATTTGGAAAGATGGTTTATTGGTAGACAGGACCACATGGTTTGAGATCCTGGGCAATTTAGCACATGGGTGTGTGTCAGTGGTGGGTTTCAAAAAAATTTAGAACCTCTTCTGTAGGTGTGGCCTGATTTGTGGGAGTGGCTTGCTGGCCATGTGGCTGGGTGGGCTTGGCCAACTTGTAAAATATGGTGAAACTCACTTAACAATGCTCTTGCTTAGCAACCAAAATGTTGGCTCAGAAGCTCTGGCATTGAAGTGTGCAAATCTTAAAGCTGTCAAGTTACAAGACCCTTGCACCCCTAAACCCTTTAGAACACCCACTCAGGGGTGTTCAAACTTGACAGCTTTAAGACTTGTGGACTTCAACTCCCAGAATTCCTCCTCTCACTCTTCATCTTGATGATGTGCGGATGGGCGGAGGGAGGGAGCTGGAATTGGTTCTAAACGGCACTGTAGATTTGTGGAACCTCTTCTATAGAAGAGGTTAGAACTGGCAGGAACCCACCCCTGGTGTGTGTGCGAGAGAGAGAGAGAGAGTGTGTGTGCGTGAGAGAGAAAGAGAGAGAGAGAGAGAGAGAAAGAGAGAGAGAGAGAGAGAGAGTCTCTCTTGGGCTTTGAACTTGCTTCCTGTTCCTGTGTAAGGAAATGTATTCTGATTGGTTGTCAGACTCCCATGGGGCCATGCAGAGGTAACTTTGTAGGTTGTCTTGAGTCCCAGGCTTGGTTGAATCTTGCTGGATGATGTAATGAAGGGGCTTTGGGCAATTCTTATTATGGCTGAGGGCTAATTCTACCCTTGTTGGATCTTGGGTGAGGGTATTTCATTTCATTTCATTTCATTTCATTTATTAAGATTTATAGGCCGCCCTTTTCCCTGAGGGGACTCAGGGCGGCTTACAATCACAAGGGAAGGGGGTGCAGTATCAAAAGACAAAACAAAATGTGAACAAAGAAAAAAAAAACACAACTTTCGTTCAGCAATCAACACTCGGGCGGGTAACTTGGAAACCTATCCCCAGGCCTGCTGGGAGAGCCAGATCTTGAGGGCTGCGCGGAAGGTCTGGATGGTGGTGAGGGTACGAATCTCAACGGGGAGATCGTTCCACAGGGTCGGAGCTGCAACAGAAAAGGCTCTCCTCCGTGTAGTCGCCAGTCGACATTGACTGGCAGATGGAATTCGGAGGAGGCCCAGTCTGTGCGATCTAGTTGGTCGAAGGGAGGTAATCGGCAGGAGGCGGTCTCTCAAGTACCCAGATCCACTACCATGGAGTGCTTTAAAGGTGGTCATCAGTACCCTGAAGCGCACCCGGAGACCGACAGGTAGCCAGTGCAGCTCGCGGAGGATGGGTGTAACGTGGGCGAACCGCGGTGCGCCCACTATCACTCGCGCGGCTGCATTCTGGATTAACTGTAGTCGCCGGATGCACTTCAAGGGCAACCCCATGTAGAGCCCATTGCAGTATTCCAGCCTAGAGATCACAAGGGCTCGAGTGACTGTTGCGAGAGCCTCCCGATCTAGGTAGGGCCGCAACTGGCGGACCAGGCGAACCTGGGCAAATGCCCCCCTGGTCACAGCTGACAGCTGGTAATCAAAAGTCAGCTGTGGGTCCAGGAGGACTCCTAAGTTGCGGACCCTATCTGAGGGGTATAAAATTTGACCCCCCAGCCTAAGTGTTGGTACATTAGCCAAATTGTTGGGAGGGAAACACAACAGCCACTCGGTCTTGTCCGGGTTGAGTACCAGTTTGTTAGCGCTCATCCAGTTCTTAACGGCCTCAAGACCCTGGTTCATCACGTCCACCGCTTCATTGAGTTGGCACGGGGCGGACAGATACAGTTGCATATCGTCCGCATATTGGTGGTATTTTATCCCGTGCCTCCGAATGATCTCGCCCAGCGGTTTCATGTATATGTTAAATAGTAGGGGGGATAAGACCGAACCCTGGGGCACCCCACATGTTAGGGGCCTCAGGGACGATCTCTGCCCCCCGACCAACACCGACTGCGACCTGTCCGAGAGGTAGGAGGAGAACCACTGCAGAACAGTGCCTCCCACTCCCACCTCCCGCAGTCGTCGCAGAAGGATACCATGGTCGATGGTATCGAAAGCCGCTGAGAGGTCAAGGAGAACCAGGATGGACGCATAGCCTCCATCTCTGGCCCTCCAGAGATCATCGGTCAATGCGACCAAAGCGGTTTCTGTGCTGTAACCAGGTCTGAAGCCAGACTGGAAGGGGTCAAGATAACTAGCTTCCTCCAAGGCCCGTTGAAGCTGGAAGGCCACCACCTTCTCAACAACCTTCCCGATAAAGGGGAGGTTGGAGACAGGACGAAAGTTGTTTAAAATGGCTGGATCCAAGGATGGTTTCTTCAGGAGGGGTCTCACCACCGCCGTTTTAAGTACGGCGGGGAAGTGCCCCTCCCGAAGGGAGGCGGTCACGACCGCCTGGATCCAGCCATGTGTCACCTCCCTGCTGTTGGCAACCAGCCAGGAGGGACACGGGTCCAGAATGCAGGTGGAGGCACTTACAGCTCGAATGGCCTTGTCCACATCCCCAGAGGCAACATCCTGGAACTCAACCCAGAGGTGATTTGCCAAGTAGTCCTCCTGTGTCTCGGCTGGATCTACTGCAGTGGAGTCCAAGTCCGATCGAAACCGAGCTATTTTGTCCGCCAAGAATTGAGCATAGTCCTCAGCCCTACCCTGCAAGGGGTCTCCCGCATCCCTCCTATTAAGGAGGGAGCGGGTTATCCTAAACAGGGCGGCTGGGCGTGACTTGGCGGACGCGACCAAGGCAGAGATGTAAGATCTTTTGGCAGTTCTTAATGCCCTAACGTAGTCCTTGGTGCAGGTGGTCAGAAGTGCTCGGTTCGCCTCGGACTTATCGGACCTCCACAGGTGCTCTAGGCATCTCCTCCGGCGTTTCTTCTCCCGGAGCTCCTCGGTGAACCAAGGAGGCCTCCGGGATCCACTGACCCGGAGGGGCCGTAGTGGCGCAATCCGATCAAGAGACTCCGATGCCGCCGAATGCCAGGCGGCAACCAGAGTCTCCGCCGAACTGTGGGCGAGAGTATCAGGAATAACCCCAAGCTCCGTCTGGAACCTCAACGGGTCCATAAGTCGCCTGGGGCGGAACCACCTGGTCGGTTCCTCCTCCCTACGGTGGGGGTTTGGCCTCCGGAAGTCAAGCCTCAGTAGGCAGTGGTCTGACCACGACAGGGGTATGATCTCATTACCCCTCAGACCAAGATCACACATCCACTGCTCCGAGAGGAATACGAATAGTATTTGCTTATGAATAGACCTATCCATCTCTTTATCTAAAGTGCAGATATCTGCTGTGGGCTATTGAGGAGGGTGGGGGCTATTAAGAGTGAGTCTGCTTCCTGCCTTAAAATCATGTTTCTCCATTTCTCATCCAGGGAAATATAATATTCTGCCTTTTTAATATTTATATAAACTCTTGTTCCCCTTATATTCTGGACTAGCTGAAATTGTGCAAGAGGCATTGCTGATTTTCATTGCAGGGTCAAAAAGTGCAAAACCAAAAGAGAATTGCATTCCCGCCCCCTCAAATTTCCTCTTTCCAGCTTTTCATATTTTTTAATGAGAATGGCTTCTATAGGCAACTAATATGTTTAGTCACAATAGCCAATAAAATATAAAATTGGCGACTGAGATAGTTTAAGCACATTTTCAGAATGGGTCCACTTTTGCTACCTATATAAGTTACTGCATTCAGTTTTGGTTGCCACGATGTAGAAAAGATGTGGAGACTCTAGAAAGAGTGCAAAGAAGAGCAACAAAGTTGATTAGGGGATTGGAGACTAAAACATATGAAGAACAGTTGCAGGAACTGGGTATGTCTAGTTTAATAGAAAGAAGGACTAAGGGTGACATGATAGCAGTGTTCCAATATCTCAAGGATTGCCACAAAGAAGAGGGAGTAAATCTATTCTCCAAGGCACCTGAGGGTAGAACAAGAAGCAATGGGTGGAAACTAATATAGGAGAGAAACAACTTAGAACTGAGGAGAAATTTCCTGACAGTTAGAACAATCAATCAGTGGAACAGCTTGCCTCCAGATGTTGTGAATGCCCCAACACAAGAAGTCTTTAAGAAGATGTTGGATAGCCATCTGTCTGAAATGGTATAGGGTTTCCTGCCTAGGCAGGGGGTTGCACTAGAAGACCTCCAAGGTCCCTTCCAACTCTGCTATTGTATTGTATTGGTGTAAGTCATAAGCAAATTGTGAATTAGAGCCAATGAGATTCCACCTGCCAGCCCTCAAACCCGTCAATAAAAATTCTGATTCTTGAGAAGGTATCTGGCCCCAAATAATAAAGGATTCCCAAATGTGGGATATCACATCTTTCTGACAAAATCCAAACCACTAGGAGAAAAGAGGCCCAAAAAAACTCAACTTGGTCCCATCCAATGGTCTTTCAGAGTCTTGAGCTCTTTACTCTCAGGAAACCTTATTCTTCAGGCCTGAGGTTTGTCTTTCAGACTTGTCCCTGTGAATGATTCATCTGGAGCAAAGTCATGCCCAATATCCTTTTATGCCATGGTGATGCTTAAATTGGACCTTGTTCATCTCCATTCCTGGCTGATAGTCTCCTCTTTTCTTTTCCATCATTTGTCAATGGAGCTGATTCATGTCTCCAAAAGCAAGTCCAGCTGCTAGTTCACAAGCACCCTTCTAGCCTCTGTGCTGTTTTTCCTTGATTGGATTGGATTTGATTTAAGTTTAAAGGTTCCAGTTCAGCAGTTCCCTAACCTTGATGCAATATATCATGGCTCATTTTTACTCATCATTAGTCAATTTTTAAAATCAAAAATTGCTATTGCTTACGCTTGTCAGAATTGGCCTTGACATTTCTTAACCTGTGTGGGAAAGGATATAATATTAGTCAAGAACGGTATGATGAATGTTTCAAACCAAGAGCTTAAATTCTGGCTAGATAGACTACCTTTCTATTGGCAAATGGAAGTAACAATTAGTCACAGTCTAAGATGGAGAGTTGGAAAACTGAACAAAAGGAAGGAGCTCGTAAAATTTTGCATCATTTCTGATCTAGGGCTGAGGAATATACAATTCTGGATGTAGTGCAAAAGTTTGTAAAATCTCATTTTTTAAAAAATTTGAAAATGGAACTTCAGTTTCTCTCTTCTCTAACAACACAGTGCATAACCTTTCTAGCAAACCTAATTTTTTTAAAAAATCAGTAAGCATAATTTCTTCTGTTCTTTTTGAACTGCTTTAAGATCCTTGAATCCTACTTCAGTTTATGCTGATTCTTCTGTTTCTGGTACCTTTTTCTTTCTTTCTTTTCCTTCTCTTTATTTTGCATGGCTTACACTGAGGTTTATGGTTATGGTGGTCCTTTGGAAACTATGGATCTACTTCTGCAGGCTCATTCAGTTGTCACTGTTTAATAAATAATCATGTAACGTGATCTATAAAGAGCTATGGCAAAACATCTGGAATAGAGCCAAACTGTTTGAGCCAATATGGCAAATGGCCAAACCATATGAGTCCCTTTTTGTTTTGTTTTTTTGCTCAGCAATGGATTGAATATCAATGTTGCTCTGGTCTTGTGAGTCCCTTTTTGCCTTGTCACTGCTTCAGCAGCCACCCTGAAGGGAAAGAAAATTATTACACTCTTGGTAAATTGCTCTGAATGAAAACATATGACAGGTGAAAAAAGATTTTTTCCCCCTAATAAAGTTTGTGTCACACCTGCCACAGAAAAAAACAATCCTCGGCTCCATTTAGCAGTAGCAATAGCACTTAGACTTATATACCACTTCCTAGTGCTTTACAGAGTCAGCCTATTGCCCCCAACTATCTGGGTCCTCATTTTACCCATCTCAGAAGGATGGAAGGCTGAGTCAACCTTGAGCCTAGTGAGATTCAATCTGCCAAACTGCTTGCAGCTAGTGATCAGCAGAAGTAGCCTGCAGCACTGCACTCTAACCACTACACTATCACGGCTCTAATCTTATGTCTTATATGTTGAGAAAGGTATCATTTTATTAGAAATCAAGTGTATTGCACTAATGAAAAACTAGAACTGGGATTTGAGCACCAAAACAGAGGTGTGTTTCTGCTGGTTCGCCCCACATTGGGCAAACTGGTAGTGGCAGCGGCGGGAAGCTCTGCCCACCCACCCGGACTCTTCTGTGCATGCACAGAAGCTTCTGCATATGCACAGAAGCATTGTGTGTGCGCATGCACGAATGAACCGATAGCAAAATAAATTGAAACCCACCACTCCACCAAAACCATTCTACTTCCCCTTCCCCCTTATCTGCCTCTTGCTGCCCATTTCAACTAATCCAGCTAATGCAAGATGTTTTCATAACAATCAGTCTGACCATAGGTTGGTATGCGTTTCCTTCCTTCTTCCAGTTGTGTAACCTTGAAGCAGCGTCCTGTGGTGGCACAACTTTTACTTTCATTTCCTCCCAAGCATCTCCCTTCCCATCCAGTTCCTTCTTCCACCAGTTCATAGCAATCTATCATCATCTAGTAGTGAAGTACAAGCAAGCATAAGGTGGCAGTTTCACCAGGGGCACTCCAGGTATAATGCATTGGCATTACTATTATAATTCTTACTTCCAATTCTGGGAGTTGGAATTCACACATCTTGAAGTTGCTGAGGTTGACAAACTCAGGCCTAAATTCCCATTAATATATAATGAGGAAGTAAGTGATAAAACATGTGTACTTTTAATGGCTCTGTAGTTTTTGCAATTCTCATTAGGATGCAAAAAGAAGACAAGGGTTTGTTTGTTTTTTTGTAAAAATATCTATGAGATGCATTGGGTAACTAGAATTCTCTGAATATTTTTGAGATAAAGAGCAAAAGCATTGCCAAAGTTTTGTGGCTGATACCCGCCTCCAACCAGTTCAGTTTCTTGAGTTCATTAGAATGACCTGAGGATGTAGTATTTTCCCCCTAGAATATAATTATGCATTTTATGTTCTAAAAGCAAATAAAACATTCTTCAGAGTTTTGCCATTCACAACTAGGGAGGTCCCATGCATATGAATCTAGACCAGCTAGTAATTTTTTTGTACATTTTAAAAAATCCATTGCCATTTTGTTGAAAAATATAACAACAGATGGGAATAGCCCTAGAACTTGCAGAAATCATTTGACAGTCCTCCTACATAGGGAATGACTGCATTAATCTAAATTAAAATAAATGTTAACATAATAGCGATTCAATTGCACCAAATTTAGTTTTTGTTCTGGCCCCTCTTTGCACAAAGGCCCCCAGCCCTCAATATGAAAAATATGGGAAGTCTTTGCAGTTCTTTGGAAGATTAAAAATATTATATTTATACATTCATTTACTTTGTCCTGTTCTCATTTCTGGTCAAAATTACATGAATGAGAAATTACCCTCTTCTTAAATTCTTATTTATTTTGGGACGTGGTGGCTTGGTGGGTAAGATGCTGAGCTTGTTGATCAGAAAGGTTGGCAGTTCGGTGGTTCAAATCCCTAGCATTCCCGTTACTTGTCCCAGCAGTTCGAAAGCATATAAAAAGGCAAGTAGAAAAATAGGGATCACCTTTCGTGGGAAGGTAACAGCTTTCCGTGCACCTTTGGCATTTAGTCATGCTGGTCACATGATCACGGAGACGTCTTTGGACAGTGCTGGCTCTTCAGCTTTGACATGGAGATGAGCACTGCCCCCTAGAGTCAGGAACGACTAGCACATATGTGCAGGGGGAACCTTTACCTTAATTTCTTATTTAAACTCATTTGTTTCTCAAGGCATTACTTATCCAAATTTTCAGACAGAAAATTTGTAAATGGAGCAAATCCATCTGTGGGAACTTATTTTCAATTACAGAAAACACCCCAGATGGGTTTTATTGAATACAAAATGAAGAGAGATTTCTAGATGAAAGATTCTTTCTTACAACTGCTTCAGAAAATGATTACACATTATTTAGTTTCTATGCAAAGCCTAACAACATTCATGG
This sequence comes from Thamnophis elegans, assembly GCF_009769535.1. Classification (NCBI taxonomy): domain Eukaryota; kingdom Metazoa; phylum Chordata; class Lepidosauria; order Squamata; family Natricidae; genus Thamnophis; species Thamnophis elegans. The sequence goes on along the minus strand of NC_045545.1, from coordinate 30,859,366 downwards.
GCCATTTCCTATATAAAAAGTTAGGATGAAAACAAATCCACCCAAGTGGATTTCAAGTTGGGTGATTCTCCAGCTATTTCATATATTAAACATAGCTGAGGTTTTTACAAAATTGGGTGAGAACAGAAAAAAAAAACAACGAAGGGGAAACTATGCCTATGATAATCTGGAATTTGTTATAGTTGAGTTTGTAGATTTTGGAAATCATCTCAAGAGACCACCCCTAAATAATTTGAAATCCCACTTAGTGGTATTTCTTCAATTTTGTACATATTTATAGTGCGGAGTAAGTGGGGAACATGGAAAACAAAACTGTAACATTAGATTTTTAAAGAAATCATGTGCCAAACTAGCTGAGCAATATATTGTAAGTATCAGATAAGATGTAGGTTATATTCAGTAACTAGTGATTTCTTCTTTTGACATAAATATATTAGATCTGCAAAGAATTATCTAAATATAGAATCTAGTTCTATCTAGATAATGGTAGCTACACTCAACAAAGTCTTAGAAATGTATGATTTTTCACAATTAATTCCATGGGAGGAACAATCTGGAATTGTGCCACCTGTTGTCCGATCTAAGCATAGTACACAAAATTGTCTGCTACAACATCTTACCTGTCAATGACTTCTTCAGCTTCAACCACAATAATACATGGGCAAACAATCAATACAAACTCAGGGTAAACTGACTTCAGCAACAGAGTGGTCAATGCCTGGAATCCTCTACCCAACTCTGTGTTACAGCATCAAACCCTCACAGCTTCAACCTCAAACTGTCTATCGTGAACCTCACCCCATTCCTAAGAGGTGCGTAAAGGGGGCGTTCATAAGTGCACCAGCGTGTCTACCGTCCCTTTCTTACAGTCCCCATTTATCTGTACTTACTTCCTTTGTTTAGGAGGTGGCGCAGTGGTTAAATGCAGCACTGCAGGCTACTGCTAGATCAGCAGGTCAGCGGTTCAAATCTCACCGGCTCAGGGTTGACTCAGCCTTCCATCCTTCCGAGGTGGGTAAAATGAGGACCCAGATTGTTGGGGGCAATATGCTGACTCTCTGTAAACCGCTTAGAGAGGCCTGAAAGGCCTATGAAGCGGTATATAAGTCTACTGCTACTGCTATTATGTTTATATTTATACCTACACCTGCTATCTTGTACATGTTTGACAAACAAACAAACAAACAAACAAACAAACAAACAAACAAACAAACAAATTAATTAATAAAATGTAATTTATGGGGGAAATATATTGGCAATTTTGCTACTTCTAAGAATCTTTTCCCACTTGTATGTGATGTCATCTCTTTTTTTCTTCTTAGTTAATAATATTTATTTTTTAGTTTTATTTTGGTTTCTCATTTCTCAACTTCCCATCTTTCTCAAAGACTGCCTTCATCTCAGACTAAATTAAACAGATTTAGAACAATTTGGTGTTAAATAATGTTTACCCATTTAAATTGATAACATTCAATGTTGCTATCATTTGTCTACTATTACAGGTAGTCTTCGCTTAACAACCCAGATTGGGACATTGCTAAATGAATGATTGGAAAATGAGAACCGTCTGTATAGTACACTGGGTACTCAGTAATGGGTGGCATCAGTGCTTTGGCCATAATAGGCTATATGCACATGCCCTTTGCCCTGCTAAACTTTATGAGCAGTGGTGAAGTGGTTAAAGTGGAGTACTACAGGTTAATTTTTCCCACAGCCTGGAGTTTGATAGTAATAGCACTCAGACGTATATACCACTTCATAGTGCTTTACAGCCCTCTCTAAGTGGTTTACAGAGTCAGCATATTGCCCCCAACAATCTCATTTTGGTCCTCATTTTACTGATCTCAGAAGGATGGAAGGGCTGAATCAATGTTGAGCCATTTGACATATTTTATACATTAGAATTGAACTGCTGGCAGTCAGCAGAATTAGCCTACAATACAGGTACTGCATTCTAATCCCTGTGCCATCATGGCTCTTGACCAGATCAAAATTGACTCAGCTTTCCAGCCTTTCAAGGTTGGTAAAATGAGGACCCAGATTGTAAGGCGAAATAGGCTGACATGTAAACTGTTCAAAGGATGTTGTAAAGCACTATGGAGTGGTATGTACTGTAAGTCTAAGTGCTATTGCTATTGCTAAACTTTGTCACTATACTGCTGTTGACCCCCTGAAGTTTTGGATATAGCAGCATTGTGACAGTAATATATCAAAGTTAGGTAGTAGCACTAGACTGTCCAGCTGCCAGCATTATGTCAATCCTCTCAGTTTGAACTTGGCAGAAGTTTCCCAGACATTCAATATCCTAGAATAAAGCCACTCCAAGTTACATTTTGTGAAAAATGACAGTTCTTTCTTATCTTCACTGCAGTTCAAATCTAGCACTTTGTCTTGCCTTCCCCATTGGTGCTAAATGAAATTGACATCATCAGCCCTCTTGCCTTTCCTCTACTGTATTTCCCCATAATAAGTGCATTAGCACAAGGGGAAAAGAAAAGAAAGAAGCAGTAAAATGATTATTTTATTAATATATTTATTAAATTGATATGCCCTCCCCCCCCACATCTCACCATCAAGGGATGTTGATGGTTGCAAATCACTTCCCAAACAGAGCTTTGAGAAGTTCTGCCTCTATCAAGAAAGAAATGGAAATTCAAGGGAAAAATGTTGTCTGCTGTCTTTGTAACTGCAATCTGTTTTTTGGAGACAGCAGGGAGTGTGGGAAAGGGATGAAGGAAGGAGTCTAATGTTGATGAATATGGCCTGCAGCCAGACTAGTTCCATGTTTGCCGCGCCATGTTTGATGGGACTTTCCCCTACCTCCTGATAATAGGTGGAGTAGTGAGAACGTCAAGGTGCTTATCACATTCCACAAATGCAAAGTTAGGTGCAGCACCATTCAACAATGAATTAGAAAAACAAAAGAGTAAATGTCACATTAATATGCAATCACCTTTTGACTCAAGCTCTGTATGGGTGGAGAGTACTTGAACTTTGCAGTATGAAAAGAATCTAGTCTTTCCAACTTTTAGCACCCAGAAAGGAGGGAAAGTCGCTTATTATTTTCTTTTGTTATCCATTACTATTCTTTTTAAAAAAAATTACATTTCTTTTTCTTCTGGTTCCAATGGCAGTGAACAAAGGAAAGCAAAGGGAAACAGAGCAGAATGCAATGGCTTTATAAAGGAATGGAGATACATTTAATCTTGCAGAACTAAGGTAATTTCCATTTTTAAGCTCGGCCAAATATTTATTTATGTGTGTTATGCACACAAGTATCCTCAAGTACTTACCTGGGGGCTTTCAGAAATATGTAGGATTTTGCAATTTCAGAAATTGGTTGGAAGCATATAAATTTAATAAATTGTTATTTATCATTATCAACATCCTAATCATCATCCTTTAGGACGTGAATCTTATCTCTGATCTCATAAGGAAGATGACAATCAATTGCAAAAATCTTGGAACTGTGTCCTACACCAACAAATTAATTTTATCTCTCTTTGTATGCATTTTCCAGTTAAACATATTTTATACATTACAATCTCTATATAATAAGCATGCAATTGTTGCTAAATGAATGACTTAAAAAGAAAAACAAATTACTGTATACTCAATAAAAAAGAATCATTATACACATCTTTTTTTTTAACATGGATAGTAGTATCAACTAAATTTGGGCAATAGTTTGTTTTTCTCTTCTTTTCAATTTTTCTCATAGTTTTTATTTTAGGGACCCCAATATGCCAATAACAAGATCAGAAGCCATGCACAGAGAGACATATTTCTGCCTGTTAACTGCCATGGAAAACTGTACTAAATGTATTTGAGTCAGATTTCAAAAAAAGTCTGTTTTTAATTATGGTTGATTGTCATCAAATCCATATGGACTATACAAATGGACTATACCATATCTGTAAAAAGAAACAAAAGTAACCTCTCTTTCTCCTCTTGGGCTTTCTTTCTGCTGGACTACACGCCTTGAAAATTTAGAAAGCATCCTGACCTCACAAAGATCACATTGTTCCTAATTTCCTATCAATAAATGGTACAAGCAACAGAAGTGAAGCTCTAATATCAACATTTCACTTCCTTAATTGCAATAATGGCTATTAATCACTTTTAAAAATGTTAAATCCTTAACATCTTTCTCAGTTTTCTGTGTTTTATTGCCTTATTGTTTGAGAACAGCTTCATTATTCAGGTATGGAATCCATTCTATGGCACTTGTACCAGATTCAATGCCACAGAAAGTAGAATTTTCTGCAGTTTGTACAAATATGTTGTATTCTATATTGGAAAGGACATAGAAATACTTTGCTCACATACCAAAAATTGAATGATTAGAATTCCCTTTCCACTAAGAAAACCATGAATATATTTAAATAGTTCCACTTCTGTTGATAAAAGTGCCTCTTTCCCTTAAAAAATAATTCTGGGCAAGTTCTTACTCAGTTGCTTCTCTTCCTTCAGATTATTTTGGCATCATGTGATAAGATAGCCTTATTAGTCTATGATGGCAAAAATATCAAACTCATGATAGAAGTTTTCAGTGACGTGCGGTGAAGTTTATGGCTGGTGAGGCAGTCCTTTCCCCTGGCACCCCACTGATTAAAGCGCTTTCTTTCGCCCGCAGCAGAGCTCAGGCAGGCGAAAGGAAGCGCTTTAATCAGTGGGGTGCGTGCCGGGAGGAGAAGAGAGATTCTCTCCTCTCCTCCCGGCAACCCCCCCTGAAAGCGCTTTAATCAGTGGGGTGCGTGCTGGGAGGAGAGAAGAGAATTCTAAAGAAACCGCTTTAATCAGTGGGGTGCATGCCAGGAGGAGAGGAGCACGCACCCGATTGATTAAAGCGCTTTCTTTCGCCCACCTGAGCAGAGCTCTGTCCCACATTAAAAAAAAAAGTGCCAGCCCACGTGCCAGCAGAGGCGGGTAAAACACACACACACACACACACACACACACACACACACACACACACACACACAACTTACAATACAATTACTTACAAATTACATTAATTTTGAATTACTCCCCCCTCCATCCGACCCACATACCTTTTCCAGCCATGTCACAGAGGATTTCAACTCTGCTCTTGTCTGCCATGATGAAAATGTAAAAAATGTAAAAAGAAAAAGGCAAGAGCTGCTGCTACCAGAGCCTCCAATGGATGACTCTGCTTAACTATTTAAAAAAAGCCTCTAAAAAAAGTGCCCACTGCAGGAAGAGGCGAGAGAACCACATGCCTCCTTTGCATAAGAAATTTTTCGCCTTTTAACCTTTGCTTAACTCTGCTCAAGTGATCATAAAGATATCTAAAGGAGGCACATGGTTGTCTTGCCTCCTCCTGCAGTTAAGCACTAAGCAGAGTCATTCACTGTGACTCTGGCAGCAACTACCTGTTGAAATCTCGGCTGTTCAAATCTCACCGGCTCAGGGTTGACTCATCCTTCCATCCTTCCGAGGTGGGTAAAATGAGGACCCGGATTGTTGTTGGGGGCGATATGCTGACTCTGTAAACCGCTTAGAGAGGGCTGAAAGCCCTATGAAGCGGTATATAAGTCTAACTGCTATTGCTATTGCTACCTCAGCCTTTTTCCTTTTCCTTTTTTTTCTTTTCATGATGACAGTGGTGAGGCTCTGCCTCCCCTGTCTCCCCTGACTGCACATCCCTGGTAGTTTTTCAGAATAACAAATTTTATAAAAGACATAAACTTTCATGGACTGCAGTTCACTTCATCCAACAAATATAACTTGAATTTATACTCCTCAGGATGCTTGAGCTTTTTCATTGGAACATGAAGGAAACAGGTATGACTGCCTACAAATCAACCATATCCACTTTCCATCCTAAGATTTGGTAAGAGCTCTCTTTTTTGATGTTAACAATTGACCACCACACTAGACAAGGGCATAAATGGAATTTGCTACCCCCAAATTGCAATAGCAAACCATTGTCCAACTCAGCTGAGGAAAATATACATTTACAGTCATAGAAATGTACAGTTGGAAGGGACCACAAAGATAATTCAATATCAAATCCCTGAAAGCTGCAGGACAATCAATTAAACCATCGAGTCTCTCTTTAAAATAATTGTAAATATAAATCATCCGCAAACCGTTCCACTGTTGTACACAATAAACTGTCAAAAAGCTTTTCTATATAAAATTATACATCTGTCGTGTAGAATTTTGTTAGAATAGCAGTCTATCAAATAACATCCTCAGCATTATATTTTATGATGTATTTTTTTTCAACTTTGATATGTAACATCAAAACGGCTCAACCTTTTGGTACTTACATAAAATCAGTCTGAGAAGAATGAAATGATGGTTGTGGGCTTTTATACCCATTTGTTTTTGGCCACTTTTTGGTCTGGCCCCTGCATAATTATAGAGTGAGACCTTGGCTTCCAAAATGGTTCCCATCCCTTGATCTAGTGGAACAAAAACAAAATAGGACTAGAAAAAAGTTCTCTGTTCTCACTTCTTTTTTATTTAAACATGTTAGTAAGCTTCAGACTAAATCTAAAAGACAAATGACTGTTGTTTGGTTTACTGTGGGAAGAAAATAGCCTATATTCTTAAAATAACAATCTTCCTCATGTCTATACTAAAGTTGTCTTTTATTGTCCTCACAGTGGGAAAGAAAAAAAAAGACTATAATGGGGGGGGGAACCTTTCGGTTAAAATACAGGAGGTCTAGTGATGGCGATTCATTGCCACAATCTCATGATCAACCAGCAATAAACACAACAACAGCACAGTTCTTGTTAAAGAAACATCAAACTAGCAGATAACAGCAAGTAGAAATCGCATTCCTTGCTTGGAAATAACTTCAAGATTGGATAAATGGAGGTCTGAGGAGCATAGCATAGCACAGGTAGTAGTCAGCCAGTTCTGAGATTCTGGAGAACCGGTAGTGGAAATTTTGAGTGGTTTGGAGAACCGGCAAATAGGCTGGTCCCCGCCCTCTGCCCCAGAGCATCTTCTTTTGTTGCCCTGAACAGGAGAATGGAGCTGGAAAGCAGATTAGTGGGGTGGGGAGGAAATGGGGATTTTGCAGTATCCTTTCCCTGCCACACCCATAAAGCCACACCCACAAAGCCATGCCACACCCACAAAGTCATGCCCACAGAACCGGTAGTAAAAAAAATTTGAATCCCACCATTGTAGTATAAATAGTTTTTTAATTATGACCACAGTTGAGCCAAAATGTATGTTGCTAAGTGAGAAATTCGTTAAGTGAGTTTTGCTCCATTTTACGATTTTTCTTGCCACATTTGTTAAATAAATTACTGCAGTTGCTAAATCAGTTACATGGTTGTTAAATCTGGTTTCCCCATTGACTTTGTAAGGGTGATCATATGACCCAGGGACACTGCAAACATTATAAATGTGAATCTGTTGTCAAGCATCCAAATGTAAATCACATGGTCATGGAGATACTGCAATGGTCTTAAGTGTGGAAAGTGATCATAAGTCACTTTTTTCAGTGCTGTTGTAACTTTGAGTGGTCACTACGTGGTTAACAGTTGTAAGCCGAGAATTACCTGTAACATAGAATTTAGAGCTTCTATTCAGCCATCATCATATGGACATAATTGAAGAGACATGAGAGTACCCTTAAAAAGTCCAAAAGGGACTGGCTAAAATGCAGAATTTCAGATGCACACAACTATGTTTGGAAAACATTTAACGTCTTTTGTCAGTTATCTGTTAGAAAAACTTCAAGGATAGATTTGAACGAGCTTATTTTTCATTTCTTCATCTCTTTTCCTCTTTCTTAAAAAAATATTTCTGGTTTGCATAATTCCAAACAGTTTTCAGTGTTGTTGTTGGTTTTTTTTAATCTGTTCTTTCCACCTAATTCCCACTGTCTCTGGAAATGCTGTGCTTATGAGTATATGGCATTTCAGTATCCTTTCAATCTTGTTAATAGAGCAAAACAGTTTTGCAAAAAGTTTTTAAAGAAAACGTACCATTAAGACATGCATGCTTTCTATTATAAAAAGCAGTGAAAGGGCCTTGAAATGAAAAAATATGTTGCATGGAAGAGTAAAAAAAGAAACAGGAAAAAAATCTAGGACACAGCTTTTCTCAATTTCTGTAATTTAATGCAACCCTGAATTATTACTGCACATACTCTTTTGAAAGTCAAGCTTTATATTATTCCTGTTTGCTCGATATCTATTTTCAGATGTTCTTGGTACTCTACTTGGTTCTCTTTCCAAACAGTTATGCTCTAAGCTGTGGAAGAGAAGTTGAAAGAAAGTTTATCCAAATATTGAAAGGAAATCTAGCCTTTTAGGCCGGCCAGTTAAATATTGGGTTCCATAGGCAGACATGATTTCAGTGCTAAAGGAGGACTGCAGTTCTGATGATCCTCTGGGTTAGAGGATTACTTTCTGTTTCTATTAAAATTGGCATTTTTCACCTCCTTTGATTCACATTTGTTATCGCTTTACAATGTATATGAAGAACCTAAAGCCCTTAAGATGCTTCTGCCATGCAACTGTTAGCAGCTCCAGTCACTATGAGCAACAGCAGGAGTTGTTCAGAAATAACTGAATCTCAGTGTAACACATTTTAGGGTTCTATTGCTAGTTATTAGGTCTTTGTAAGGCTGGATAATTAATTCAAAAATAATGTTTTGAAAATAATTTTAGAAAGGTGTTTTGGAGTCCAAAACAGTATGAACATAAAATCTGCCTGAAACTCTTTAAAGCAGCTGCATCATTTCTTCTACCCCTTGAACCCTTTTCTCTCAAGTAAAACCAGTATGCATTTTCTTCCAAAAGGGAGGCATCCAATTGGAATTTGGGTCAAAAAATGGGAGGTTTCTGAAAAGGAATTTTGGAATAAACCTCATACCAAAGTTAATCTGCATTTCCTGGATGCAAAATGAATCACATATTGATCTTTAAGCTTTGGAATTAATCATATTGACTATTAGCTAAATACGAAGCAGGAGTCAGCACCTCACATAAGCTGAATCATCAGAAGCAGAATTATTATTCTTTTCTGATTCAGTCTGTAGACTGACAGACTCTTCAGTTTACTGATCAGTAGACCTGACATGAGGGAACGATAAAATAGTCTGTTGATAAGGAGTTGGATATTTTAATTTTCAACCATCCAGAAAAAAACAATTGTATACAACAAAAATAATGCTGAGTTAATTCTATTTGCTCTATAGAAAAAGGAGAACAGGACTTAGTACATTGCAAATATACTGGAAAAATAAGCTCTTCCATTAGATGATGACAAAGATGATTATTAAGGTAGCAGATAAGATTTATAGTACTTGCAACACATTCAAGTGTATGTCTTGAGAAGAGAAAGATACTTCAAGAGAAATTAAGCACTCCTTTAATCACTACTTATGCCTGAAGCATAAAGTAATAAAAATTCAAAATATTTCATTTTCCAATGGTTGAGAAAGATCATTTGTTGCTGAACTGATATTGGAAAGGAGCTATCCACAAAGCATAAAGTCTTATCTGACTAGTCTGTTCCTCTAATGTGAAAAATACTGGGCGGTTTCTTTAAAAAGAAATTAACATCGGTCAAAGAATGTATTTTTCAAAATGGTCAATCTCCAGTTATGCTTTTATCAAAACATGGCTTCCCACCATCCCCAGATGCTATTCATTTATAAGTAAGGCTGTTTATCTTCTAGCCCAAATAAAACAAATTTGTATATGCAAAATAAAGGGTTCGGATAACTGTTGTTTATGCAAATAGTTTGTTGTCTATAAACACAATTTGTACACTATGTTTCCAGGATCCATTTTTTCCTTCTTTTTCCTGAAGAATGTGGGACGGTGTTGGCGAGAAATATTATGTAATTCTGAAAAGAATAGGTAAATGATTGGATGTAGGATGGTATAAAACCCAGAGGTGGGTTGCTCCCGGTTCGGCCCGGATTGGGCGAACCAGTAGTAGCGGTGGCTAGAGGCTCTGCCCACCCGCTTGGATGCTTCTGCACATGTGCAGAAGTGTTATGTGCATGCGGAAGCGTGCCCAAATTGGTAGTAAAAAATTGGCAACCCACCATTGTATATAGTGGTATAGAAAAACATAGTGTGTTTTTCCCCCTATTCAGTCATGTCTGATTCCTGGAGACTGCCTGGACAAGTCCCTGAACACTTTTTGGCGAAGTTTTTCAGATGTGGTTGCCATTACATACTTCCTAGGACTGAGAGAAAGTGACTGGCCCAAGATCACCCTGTTGGCTTTGTGCACAAGTGGGATTAGAACGTACAATCTCTCAGTTTCTAGCCTTAACCTCTACATTAAGTGGACTCTCTAATGTTAATATTATGTTTATATAAAAATATAATAATTATGAGACTAATTCCTAAAATATACTTGATATATTCTGAACTATATATCCTAGGATCAGGAACTTCTGTCAGGCCCAAAGAAGACTCCATTGCAATTACATGTAACATAAGGTGACCAGACGTCCCGCTTTTGGCGGGACACACCCGCTTTCCAATGCATTTTCCCGCGTCCCGCCCGCTTTTTTAAAAAGCACGCTTTTTTTGGTGCTCGCAGATCCCGCCCATCAGCTGCTAGCTTGCTGGGCTGGCTCATCGTTCTGTTCTCTATCCTACCAGATGAGCCAGCCCAGCAAGCTAGCAGCTGATGGGCGGGAGCTGCGAGCGCCAAAAAAAGCGTGCTTTTAGCCTTTTACCTACTACCTACAAATTTAAGCCAGCCCAGCCTGCCGCTCACTGATTGGATTGGCCTGGACTCCAGCCAATCAGTGAGCTGGCTGGGATGGGAAATTTTCAGCACGCTTGCACGAGTCTCCATTTCCTTTCGACAAAAGACGAAAGAGGTTGCAGCTGCGCTGACTGGTGAGTAATCTAATTCTAATCGAATTTTCCGCTCGCCGCGGCAGGAGGAGAGGGTGGGGGCAGCTGCAGCCGCCCGCGGCAGAGAAGTTCCACGCGGTTCAGGGGCTCCCGCCGCCCGGCAGAAGCCCCTGAAGCGCGTGGAGGTTATCTGCGGACGGCGTCCGTTCGTGATTGGGATTGATCGCTGGGGCAGCCTCTCGCTTCCGGGGCTCCCGCCGCCCGGCAGAAGCCCCTGAAGCGCGTGGAGGTTATCTGCGGGTGGCGTCCGTTCGTGATTGGGATCGATCGCCGGGGCAGCCTCTCGCTACCGGGGCTTCCTCTCGCTTCCGGGGTCCCGCCGCCTGGCAGAAGCCCCTGAACCGCGTGGAAGTTGTCTGCGGGCGGCTGCCCCTCCTCCTCCCTCTCCTCCTGCCTGCGGCCGCGAGGAGTCCATTCGTGCAGAAATTGCCCGCCCCGTCTGAGTGAATTGGGATCGCCGCGGCAGGAGGAGAGGGAGGAGGAGGGGCTGCCGCCCGCAGACAACTTCCACGCGGTTCAGGGGCTCCCGCCGCCCGGCAGAAGCTCCTGAAGCGCGTGGAAGTTGTCTGCGGGCGGCTGCCAGCGCCCCCACCTCTCCTCCTGCCTCTTCGTGAATGGGATCGCCGCCTCCGAGAGCGTGGGTGCAGCGGCAGCTGCCCGCAGACAACTTCCACGCGCTTCCGGGGCTCCCGCCGCTCGGCAGAAGCCCCTGAAGCGCCTGGAAGTTGTCTGCGGGGCGGCTGCCAGCGCACCCACCTCTCCTCCTGCCTCTTCGTGAATGGGATCGCCGCCTCCGGGAGCATGGGAGCGGCCGTGAGGAGTCCGTTCGTGCAGTGCCCCCACCTCTCCTCCTGCCTCTTCGTGAATGGGATCGTCGCCTCCGAGAGCGTGGACACAGCCGCTGCCGCCCGCAAACAACTTCCACGCGCTTCCGGGGCTCCCGTCGCCTGGCAGAAGCCCCTGAAGCGCGTGGAAGTTCTCTGCGGGTGGCAGCCGCTGCGCCCACCTCTCCGCCTGCCTCTTCGTCAATGGGATTGCCGCCTCCGAGAGCGTGGGCGCAGCGGCTGCCGCCCGCAGAGAACTTCCACACGCTTCCGGGGCTCCCGCCGCCTGGCAGAAGCGGGAGCCGCTGCGCCCACCTCTCCTCCTGCCTCTTCGTCAATGGGATCGCCGCCTCCGAGAGCGTGGACGCAGCGGCTGCCGCCCGCAAATAACTTCCACACGCTTCCGGGGCTCCCGTCGCCTGGCAGAAGCAGGAGCCGCTGCGCCCACCTCTCCTCCTGCCTCTTCGTCAATGGGATCGCCGCCTCCGAGAGCGTGGATGCAGCGGCTGCCGCCCGCAAACAACTTCCACGCGCTTCCGGGGCTCCCGCCGCCTGGCAGAAGCGGGAGCCACTGCGCCCACCTCTCCTCCTGCCTCTTCGTCAATGGGATCGCCGCCTCCGAGAGCGTGGGCACAGCCGCTGCCGCCCGCAAACAACTTCCACGCGCTTCCGGGGCTCCCGTCGCCTGGCAGAAGCAGGAGCCGCTGTGCCCACTTCTCCTCCTGCCTCTTCGTCAATGGGATCGCCGCCTCCGAGAGCGTGGACGCAGCGGCTGCCGCCCGCAAATAACTTCCACGCGCTTCCGGGGCTCCCGTCGCCTGGCAGAAGCAGGAGCCGCTGCGCCCACCTCTCCGCCTGCCTCTTCGTCAATGGGATCGCCGCCTCCGAGAGCGTCTCTTTGGTTCCCTTCTCCTCCTCCTCCTCCTCCTCCTCCTCCTCCTTTCTGGAGCCCCTTCCTCAAAGATTTGGTACCAAAGCAATGGCGGTGAGGTCGTGAGGAAGTTGTGTCTTTTGGATTTTGCTGCACTGTTGTCTTTTCAATGGTTCTCAGACTGGTTGAACCTTTAGCAGCTGGGGTGATATTCTTTACTGTTAAGGTTACAATTGGATGTGTTGGACGAATCTTAAAAGATGAAACTTTTATTAAAACGTTTGACTTAACTAAAAACGTCTTCCTTTTTCTTCTTCTTCTTAAATATGATTTATTTATTTATTTTTACTTCAGAAGTTTGATGACTGTTGTACAAACTAATCCAACCTAAATGTAGAGGAGGAGAAGAAGGGGGGGATTTAAAAAGAGCAGAGGAAAAAGAAAAGAAAGCATGAAGAAAACATAAAGAAAACATAAAGAAAGGGATGGGAGGGAGGGAAGGAAGGAAGGCACTTTATGTTGAAACAGAAAATATTATATAAGGAAGAAAATGGAAATAACTTAGGAAGGAAGGAAGGAAGAAAGGAAGGAAGGAAGGAAGGAAGGAAGGAAGGAAGGAAGGAAGGAAGGAAGGAATTGCACTTAATATTGAAGGAAAAGAGAATGAAGGAAAAAGTATTGGAAGGATTGAAAGAAGGAAGGAGGAACAAAGAATTACACTTAATATTGAAATGGAAAAGAAAATATAATGAATGAAAGAAGAAGTATAGGAAGGAAGGGAAGGAAGGAAGGAGGGAAGGAAGGAAGAAACAAAGACTGTTGAAACAGAAAAGATAATAAAAGGAAGAAAATGGAAAGACGTATAGGAAGGAAGGAAGGAAAAAAGGAAGACAATGTTGAAATGGAAAAGAATATAAGGAAGAAAATGGAAAAAATTATAGGAAGAAAGGAAGAAATGTACTTAATATTGAAACAGACAAGGGAATGAAGGAAAAAATATTGGAAGGATTGAAAGAACAAGGTTTTCCTTGTATGGGATTGATAGTGTCATTCTTAAATTTATTCCCCAAATTTTTTCCCATTTGTCTAGTTCAATGTTATAGCCAAAGTTCTGTGCCCATTTTATCATTGGTTCTTTTTCAGTTTCCAATTTCCTCTTCCATTTGATACTTCAAGAGGAATTTGTATATTTTCCCTATCATCTTTCTGTCCAGACTTTGAATAATTTTATGCAATTTGTGTGGTTCTGTTTCAATACCATATATTTTAGTGTCTTTATTGTATTTAGTTTTAATTTGGAGGTAGGTTAGCCAATCACCTTTCATATTCTGATCTGCCAATTCTTCAATTGTTTTTAAATTTCCCTGTCTGTCAATTAGATCTCTGTATCTTAGAATTTTGTTCCAATCTGTAAAATTTGGGTGTGTCGTTCTTTCTGTTGGTGATAGCCAATTTGGGGTTTTCACATAGTGGATTTTTTTGATTTTGAGCCATTGTTGCAGTAAAGTTCTAATTAAATGATTTTGAAAGTATTTGTGCGTTTTATGTTTGTCATTCATTCCATAAGAAATTATGCCAGCCTGCCTGCAGGTCATGGCCTTCTAAGATCAGAATTCTTTTATTCTTTAACTCAATCCAATCCTTCATCATTGTCATTGTTACTGCAGTTGTGTATATATAGGCTCCCTGTGTGCTTCCATCCATTGCTACGAAGATCTGCTGACTCTGCCTGCCTGCTGGTAAGTGAGCCGGGTTTTTTCTTTTATTTTTTTAATGTATTTTAAAATAATATGTTATTTATTGTGCATATGATTTTTTAAAATAGTGGTATTCTGTGTTGATTCTTTTTTTAAATTGTCTTAGACTATTTAAAAAAAGATTCTATCCAAAATAAATTGAAACAAGCCATTTTTAAATTTTCTATGCACAATACTTTGAAATGGACTCAGGAGTCATTGACACTGAGTGAATTTGCACTTTTAATAATCAGGAAGATACAATGGCATTGAAAAAAGTGACCGATGACCATTTTTCACACTTAGCGACCGTTGCGACCATTTTTCACACTTAGCGACCATTGCAGCATCCTCATGGTCACGTGATCAAAATTTTGTTTGGCAACAGATTCGTATTTATGCTGGTTTCAGTGTCCTGGGGTGACCTTTTGACAAAAAAATTTTTTTTTAATAAAGCCCCCCCCCCCCCCCCCCCCCCCGGTCAAGGGCGTCCCTCTTTTCCAATCTGAAAATCTGGTCACCTTAATGTAACAAAACTGCAATATACCTACAAGTCAAATTGTCTTCATAGGTGTTCCTTGAGTATCAGCAACCATATTAAGTTTTCAGTCCGTTTGCCTGAAAATGCTATTTTTTTCCTGCTTGAATTGCCATTATATTATTAGGGGTTTTTTATTATCATTATTTCTCAGAAAAATTCCTTGGGACTACTTTGATTTTTTTTATATGTTCCATGCATCAAAAACGCCCCAGTAACTTTCGTCTGGAATAATGGCTTTCCAATCTTGGAAAATACATTTAAGTATTTAAAGTAGCCAAATATATTTTGGCTAAGACTTATGCCATTGTATTATTTTTATTTGTCCAGAACAATACAAGAACGTAAGAATAAAATCACAGCACAATATAAAACAATATAAAACGATAAATTTTATTAATATTAGCTAATCCCAGTACTGCCATAATTTAAACTGGCATTAGGTTCTGCAATTTTTTTTAAAAAAAGTCCTTCCAACTTCATTAAAAGCTTGAAAAAGAAATGTTTTAAGGGCCTTTTAAAACCACAGATGAGCTCTGAAGCAGAATTAAAGGAGAGCTGATTTTGAAACCAGGAGATAGATTGAAGAAGACTCTATAATATGAGGTTGCTATTCTGAGATGGGGAGAACTAAAATGATCCTGGCTGAGCTGAGCGCACAGGAATGTGAATTACAATTGAACTATTCAAATAACAGAATGTTCCTGAATGCGTGACCCAGTAAGTCAGCATCAGCAGTTTGGATTGGTAGCACTCCCAAAGATCCTGCCAGTACAAAGGCTGGTGGAAGTAAGAAATAGGACCAAATTGGGAAAGGCCCAGGACAATATGGACCTGAATCAAAATACAGAGAGAAGAGGAAACCTTGCCAGCTGTTAGAAGCTGAGAGGGACAGATGAGGCATGGAGCAGCTGAGGTAATTAGAACAACTTTATTGTTAACAAAACACAAACCAACTTCAATTATATATACAGTTTAGCACCTTGGCCTGCTTGACAGATATTTATACTAGAGCTGTCAAGCAGGGCAACCAATAAAATCACAGAAACAGCCAGCCATGCCTTAGCCAATCAGGCGCGGCTCAACTGTTGCTGGCTGTCATTCATATGTCGAGGACTTGCAGCCGGTCATAAGTCGAGGACTTAAGACCGGTCGCAAGTCGAGGACATAACACTAGCAAACCTCTGCAATAGTCCAAACGAGACTTCCAGCAAGGCATAAATTACCTGTTTGGCTATATGAATAGGAAGAAATGGCAGGATTCTCCAGATATTCAGAATATGTAGTTGCAAGTTCTTATGTTTTTATTGATGAAAGACTTTATAGAAAACCTTTTTATAACTATACCTTACCTATTCATCATTATCATTCTAGCCATTATCTGTCCACTGCAGGATGAAGCCTCTTCCGTATGTTTCCAACCAATTCAATCCTGAGCTTTCTTTTTGCCAATTGGGCCCATAATACCTGCTGATATCATCAATCCATCTTATTTCAGGTCTCTTTTGTGGATGCTTTTTTATCAACTGGGATCCATTCTGTGTCTGCCTTGGTCCACCTGCCATCAGTTCTTCTTGCTATGTGACGAGCCCATTTCCGTTTAAATTATTTTACTCTCTTGATGATATTGTATACTTTCATTTATTCTCTAATACCTTACATATTAAAACTTTACCTTACCTATTAAAACCCTGCCAACAAAAGTGTGTATGGTTTTCCCAGTTGCAATGTATGGTTGTGAAAGGCTGAGCACCAAAGAATTGAGGCCTTTAAATTATGGTGCTGGGGAAGACTCCTGTGAGTCCCTTGGAGTGCAAGGCAATCAAATTGGTTAGTCCTAGAGAAGATCAGTCATGACTGTTCTTTAGAAGGTCAGATCCTGAAGATGAAACTCAAATACTTTGGCCACCTAATGAGAAGGAAGGACTCACTGGAGAAGAGCCTAATGCTGGGAAAGACTGAGGGCAAAAGAAGAACGGGACGACAGAGAATGAAGTGGCTGGATGGAGTCACTGAAGCAGGCTAGAGGAGCAGTACAGTACAGAGCAGTACAGGAAGGCCTGGAGGAACGTTGTCCATGAGGTTGCGATGGATCGGACATGACTTC
Organism: Thamnophis elegans; assembly: GCF_009769535.1. Lineage (NCBI taxonomy): Eukaryota > Metazoa > Chordata > Lepidosauria > Squamata > Natricidae > Thamnophis > Thamnophis elegans. The sequence goes on along the minus strand of NC_045545.1, from coordinate 30,842,407 downwards.
ATAACTAATGACAACATTAAAACTTCCAAATCTTTTACCACCAGCAATGCTGGCAATGCGTCAATCTTGAAAAATAAAAGAAATAGGAAGAAAACAAGAATGATCAGAATGAATAAACTCACTCTTGGCTAAATTAATTTCAAGGTGTTGGGAACTGAAAATCTCAGTATGACTGTTGGAGAAAACCGTGGCATAGTAGGCACCATCTATTGCACGTGGATTAAATTTCAGCAAGACAAATTAATAGTTTTAATTTTACAAGCAATAAAGTTTTCAGAAAACAAATGGCAGAATTCTGAAAACGCATTTCATCTTAAAATATAGGTACGCTACTGCCTGTCTGTAATTTGCACAGCTTATATATTTGTTAATATGTTTTTAAAACTTTAAGGAAGTCTTCTGCTGTTCATATTTAATCCAGAATCATGTTAACTCATACCATGCTGCTACAGTAACTTCAGTGAGTGAGGAATGAGGGGCAAATGCAGAATAGTGGGTGATGTCACTGATATTTATTTATTTAGGTATTATATGACTGACCATCATAAGGAACAAAACCCAAAAAACAATAAGCAAAAATCTGGCACCTTAGCCATCCTTCTCAGATAGCGGTAACAGAGCCATCTCTACGTTCCCATGTCAGCCATTTCCATGCTCAGGTAAAGAGCCATCTCTTTGTGTCTTTCTGCAAGGCTAAGAAAGTCTGGACAGACCAGAGAAAGGATTTTTTAAGACCAGGAGTTGCTAAGGAAAAGGCATACTTTCTAGGTTCTACTCAGGGATGGGCTGCTGGGGGTTCGCAGGGTTTGGGAGAACCTCTAGCTAAGATTCTGTGCAGTTCAGAGAATCTCCAAATCCCACTCCTGACTGGCCCTGCCCACCCCACCCCGTCCCTCCCAACAGTTCCCATGCAGCCTATTTTGGAAAGGCCAGAAATGGCCTCCGGAGCCTGGGGAGATCATTTTTACCCTCCAGGAGGCTCGAGAAAAGCCTCTAGAGCCCGGGGAGGGCAAAAACGCCAACCCCAGCCATGGTGCAGGGGGCCGACTAGCCCACGCCCACCATGGCCATGCTCACCCAGCAACCGGACAGAGAACCCCTTGCTAAAAATTTTAAAGCCCACCCCAACTTCTACTAGATGGAAACATTTAAGGAAAGGGACCTGGAGCATCCCCATTGTATTCAACCAGGTGGAACAGGTAGATACTTTCAGGAAGAAGCCATCCCACAAATAACCTGGACCCACACTACATAGGGCTTTAATGCCAATACCTGGCACCTTGAACTGAATCCAGGAAAATAGCAAACAGTTCAGCTCATGAAACAATGGTATAATACATCCATTTAAAATGTATCATAGCTTCAGGCAATATGCGAGCATAGGCTGTGTTTAAAACAAATAAAACTTTCAAAAAGTTACTTCCTTATTAAAAGCATAGCCATACTTTTACATTATTCTCCTTTTGTGAGTGTTATCCAAGGGATGCATGAAAGAAAGTGAGATCTAACCAGAATGAGGAAAATTGATTATATTTTAAGTACTTATTGACGATTCTCCTAAAGCTATATTTTTCTGTATTAATTTTATGCATTTAATTCTAGTGTCCCCCAATAAGCTTGTCAAAGAAAGATAATCTACAAAGAGATGCTATACCAATTTTAGGGAATCCTTAACTCATTTAAGGTGAATAATATTAACATTGTATACATACACACACACACACACACACACACACACAGAGAGAGTAATAATAAGGATATAGAATGTTTCAATATAGAATAGAATCTCACAGTTCACAAGTTTGCATAAAATAAAGTTCATCAATCTACAAACAATTAATAATTAATTAGAAATGTCATAACAATTGAAACCAAGCTACTGGTAGATCACCAACTAATCTAACACTACAGCCTGGAGAATGAGATCATAGTTTTGTTCGCGAACACAAATTGACTTCAGAATGTCAGATGAAAAGCATAAGATGGACAGATGTAGCACTCCCAATAAACCTATTTCACAAAAGACAACAGGCCTGAGTTTGTATAAAGGCAAATGTGTACATCGGACAACTTATTTCTGAAAAAGGTTCAACCTTTCTAAATACTGCCCTTCCTAATCTGAAGAATTATTTTGATATCAGAAGCATTGTAGTCCTATTTGCCATAATCCTGTGCTGTATTCCTCTCATTCACTGGTGTTGGTTTAAAGTGTAAATGACATAAAAAGATACTTATGAAGGAATTAATCAGAGCAGATGCAAATAAAGTTACACCTTTAAGGGCCCCCAGGCGTAGAACTTCTTAAGAAGTTATGACTCATGGGTCCAGCTGAATGCTGTCATACAGCGTAAAACATATGAATAGTGTCACAACAATTTAAACAAAAGTGCAAGTGGGATTTGGGAGGGTTAAAGAAGGAAGATGGTAAAAGAATTGAATAGGGCTTTTTTCCCCCTTGACCTTAGTAGGTACAGTATACTCAACACAGTTTGGATAAATCCAGCATACATTTGGAGAGATTAATGTTTATTAAGTTTACCATATGTTTGCCGCCTAGTTTTTCCTTGCTATATACTTAGGGTCTCTTAAAATAAGTAAAAGACATATATCTATCTGAAGCTGTCTATACCTCTTAGAATGACAGAACCACAGGAAACACCGCTTCTTATAATCTTCCCAGAGACAGGAAATAATCTTATACTAAAACCACCCTTAACATCTGCTTCCCTCTTTCCTTTCCTTTCCTTTCCTTTTGCCTCTCTTTTAAAAAGCTTCCATTCAGGGAATGTAAATTCCAAGCTTCTCTGGTCATTTTTGTTCAGTACTCTCTTAATGTATCTTGATGTTCATACTCTATCACAGACTAAACTTCTTGGCGATACGAGCTGACGGCTGCTCTCCAGTTTTTCCAGTTTTCCTTCCTGACAAATAATCCTTTATCTTCAGCTAAATATGCTTGTTTATAAAACCTGCAGAGTGTCCAGATTAAGATTATTAAGCATTCTAGTCAAGTACACATCTTTGAAACAGATCTACAGAGCAGGTCAGTATGAACTGAGACTGGAACCCCTGGTGTCCCCTAACAGGCAATGAAAAAAAGAAGCAATTTAAGATTAAAGATCATTACAAGAACATTTTGTTTTCTTTTCCTACTGCGACAGCAAAAATTGAAGCAAAAAAGAGATAAAAATGAAGATGTTATTAAAGGTCTTAAAAGTAGAATTGTTTACAACTAGCAAAAGGATAAGATAGGCCTGAAGAGATATAATTCCACAATTTAAGTCAGCATTAACCTTGGGGGAAATACTAAGTAGAAAAGTGCAACTAGTTGACTTCATGTTTTATTTTTGTATTTTGTAATGGACATCTGAAATAAGCTACAGATTTGGCCTTGCTTTACATAGGCTGATGCTGGATCAAATGCCATATCAGAGTTTAGCAGAGGACAACCAGGGCGAGTGAGAAAGTTGCCTCACATGGACATTTCAAGTAGGTGACAGCAGTGTGTTAAATAAGAAGGCTATGGATCACAAAGTCTGCCTTCCTTTCACACCTAACTAACCTGCTGCCCTCAAGTAAGATGGAATGTATTGTTCTTATCATGAGATTAAAAGAAAAATTAACTACCAGTTTCACAAAGAATAATAGTGCTTGACAAAAGAAATGGTTGCCCTCTCATTTTCTTTCCTGTCATTAAAGCACCTTGTACAAATCTTGATTAGTTTTGAATGTAGAAAACAAAAGACTATTTGCCCCTAAAATACTTGATCATAGTTCCTGAAAGATCTTGTCCCTTTGATGCTAAACCAGATATAGTAGGATCTGCTATCAATTATTTATTTTGTTCCAAACTTTACATCATTTTAGTAATTATTTTTCTGCACCCTTTCAATATATTTGAAACTCTCAGTGAATGAAATGGATCCAAACTGTGTCACATAATTTCAAACAGGAAAACATTGCCAAATTGATGGGTTTCCATTTTAGTGTAAGAAGAATTAGAATTGTATTATGGACAGCAAAAGGTAGAATTAACTAAGAAAGCATTGTACACTCCAGTGTCTGTGAAAAATATGATGCTTCTTTGCACTGTTTTAAAATCACATAAAAAGAGTGTCCTAGTCTTTGTATTATGAATTATGTAAGAAGTTTCTTTTGACTGCTTATTAATACAGGCTTAACACTCAACTTGCCAAGATATGGAATTAAGAAGCAATCATATACTGGTACTCAGACTTTTTAGTGTTTCAAATCCAAATAATATATACAAGATAGAACTGCAGAGAGTAAAGTAAGAAGCATAAAAATGCTCTGGAAAAATTGTGCAAAAATTTATTATACATGATTTGATTTGATTTGATTTTAGCTTTATTTGTATGCCGCCCTTTTCCCTGAGGGGACTCAGGGCGGCTCACAATTCAGGGGGAGGGAAGTACAAAACAAGTTATACACATAAAGACAATACATCGTTAAAAGCACAACATTCATACTATTCGGGTAGGGTTAAGGTCTTTGGCCCCAGGCCTGTCGGGACAGCCAGGTTTTAAGGGCTACGCGGAAGGTCTGGAGGGTGGTGAGGGTACGAATCTCCACGGGGAGTTCGTTCCATAGGGACGACCTTCTGACCCCTGCAGGAATCCTTGCTACGTTAACCCCAAAAGATGGCCACTCACCCTTTAGTTAAACATTCTACCAATATGATTATACATCAAGATGCATGAAACACTATTACCTTCCCACCACATTTATTGACTTACATTTGCATGCTCATCCTGTTGCACAGTGCTTGAGTCTTGAACCTGGGCTGTCAGCTTTAACTCAGTATCTTTAACTACTGAGCATAACACCACATTTTCACTGGTCAAATTTTCTGTAATTTATACCCCCTTTTCATTATCTGTCTTCCAGAACAATTCTAAACAATTTTGCTGCATCTTTGGCAAGATAACTCTCAGACACAAGACAACTAATTTGTCCTTCTGCCTAGATGTTTTATGTTCTAGGTTCCCCCACCCCCCTTTTTTCATCTTTGTTGCTTTTTTTCTTGATGGGCTTTGATTTCTCAATATGCTTCCAAAAAAAACCTGACCCAAGCTAGACCCAATCTTCTGTTCAATGCATATTCTATTCAATAGCTTTGGATTTTCTCAGAAATAAGCCACACAATTATTGGGATCGGTATGGTTCTTCCATTCATTTCAGTGTGTTTGTACAAGGGGACTCCCTGGCAAATTATGTTCACAGTCATTAGGCTTGGATAGGAGAAATCATTGAATTGTATCCAGGAATGATTCATAACGAAGGAACACTGCTGGCTAATGGACCATTTACTAGATTTCAAATATTTATAAAAGCCAGCCAGTGAAGCCAAAACATATACACTAGCACAGCAATCACACTGATTCTTTTGCATATTTCCAGTCCTCCAATCAGAAAAACGTAGTTGAGAACATTCCTGAAGTTCCTCTTCAGCATTTTTGTTAACTAGGCAAAACATATTTATGACCACATTACATGTTTTAGTTGGATTCTTGCAGGGCCAAATAGAGTTAGCCACGAAAGTTCAAGCAAGGGCAAGAGAATATGGTACATCAATTGTAATAATAATTTTTAATCCAGATTTGGAATGTCACTACCATTTTCCCCCTCAAACCAGACTCTCATGGAACATATAATTTTTTTAAAAGTTGAGAATTAGCACATCCTTGAATCACCAATTTACTTAGGCTGCAGAGCTTCTGTAGCAAATCAGGCTGGAAAGGAAACATACAGAAAGAAACATAGAGAAGAAAACTGAATTGCTTGTTTTTCTTCAGGAGCAGAGCTAAAGCTATTGTCAGGCCTGCAACCATCTTTTCTTTTGGATCATGGGCCTGCCACACTTTCTATTATTCTATTATGCATTTTCTACTGTGGGAAAATGGAAGGAGTGAATGTACAGAGTTAAATGATATGTAGCCATAACAAAATTCTTTCTAGAAAGCCAAGGTCATCCTTTGTCTTTGCACCTCTGCACCTGACCGGAACTGGATGGATGGAAGCTGCCAGCATGGCAGTGGATGATTGGACCATGTGATAGACTTGTGGATGTGGGGGAAGATCTTGCACTTTCAACTGGGTGGGAAAACTGGGAAGCCTTCAGGTTTCCCAGGTTTTCCCAGATGTGCCAACATAGGTCTCTTAATAGATTGGAACTTTGAGCAATATATTACCTTGGACTCTGATTTAATTTTGGATGCTATTTGGAACCCTGACAGCTATCTGAAATAAAAGAAATAAAATTGTGTTTTATAATTGCAATGGGAGGAGCAAATATGCTTTGTTGCCACTTCAGGGCATTTAAAAGTCTTTGGCACAGAATTTTTTAGCAAGAATATCATGACTCTGAAAAGTGCCTCTTCTGTCAATCAGCCAGACTCACACCTCCCAACCTCTACTCTTGATCTGTTCCTGATTAATTGTCTTGTACTCTTAAAGGTACTATTCCAGGCATAAGATTGTGAATGACTCCATCTCTGTGGCCATGTGCAATTGTTTAGTGAATGGAATCTGCTGTATTATATTGACCAACAAAGATATTTCATTTTTATATAAATAAAACAGAAACAACTGCATGAATTTAGTTTACCCAACCCATTGGCCCCTAAATGCACAAAGTTACTACAAGTGGCAAGTGAATTCAAAAACTAAATTCAAACATAGGATGCATACAGTTATATTAGAATCCTAGTTTGTTGCACCTGCTAATTAATTGTGCTTATGCATATAATATCACATTTGTCTCACTCCCAAAATATGTTAGGATAGACTGTTCATATCTTTGAGTGAGTATTTCACTACACCTGCTCCATTATACCTGCTTCTATGGACATTTATGATAGTTGGAAAAGGCCTATGCTCATGAGTTGTATGTATATAGAAGCAGTGACGTGCGGTGAGGTTTATGGCTGGTGAGGCACTGACACAAATTTTTTTAGACTTGTGGACTTCAACTCCCAGTATTCCACAGCATGCTCAGTTCCGATTTAAAGCGACGGTATTTGTTTTTCTCCTTTGCGAAATAAGTTTCCTTCTTTCTTTTTCTTCTCCCTTGCCCTCCTTCCTCCCTCTCTCCCTCCCTCCCTCCCCCCTCTCAAACACACACATACACACACAAGTTGGATTGGACTATCTCTCCTACCCCCTTCCCTCTCTCACTCAAAAAAACTCTCTCTCAAACAAGCACACACACATACAAACACAAAGTTGGATTGGAGGGAGTCAGGGAGACCACAGGAGGAGGCAGGAAGCCAGTCAAAAAGCCATACTGGATCATACACACTTTCCCCCAGCCCCGGAAGGATCCAGCCCAGCTTCACTGATTACAGGTTTGAAAATACAACATGGCTCTGCCTGCAATCAAACTACACTTGGGGAGGGAGAGCAATTCCCTCCAGCCTTTGCACAAAGCCCCGCACCAGGAGGATGAAGTTTGAATTCCTCCCCCTCCCTCCAACCAACATGTACCTTTTTTTTCTTTTCATGATGACAGTGGTGAGGCTCTGCCTCCCCTGCCTCCCCTGACTGCACGTCACTGTATAGAAGTCTCTTTAGCCTATTGCAGTTCTGGAAATTGTGTAGCATGTTTGTCTTACAGAGAAACCCTGAGTTATTTTTGTAGTTCAAAGTACATTATTGAGGTGCGTCAAAAACATGCCTTGAATGCTCTACCGACTCCATTGTTACATCCTCAAACCCCACAGCTTCAACCTTAAATTATCTACCGTGGATGTGACCTGATTCCATAAAAGTGGGGGGTGCATAAGCACACCAACGTGCATTCCGTCCCTGTCCTACTGTCTCCATTTATTTGTACTCATTTCCCTTGTTCATGTCCATGTTTATACTTATACCTGTTATCTTGTACATGTTTGACAAACTAACTAAATAAAATAAAATAAAGACCCACAACAAATCATGCAAATGCTGCCTTTACATACTAGATCCATGATGACACATGGAGCCATTTCTGAGAGCATGAGTGGTGTTGCCCTGTCAGCTCCAGAGCGCATGCATGCATTGGCCAGCTGATTTTTGGCCTTGATATTTTGGCCGTTTTTCCCTGAAGCTTCAGGAGGGCGAAAAGCAGCCCAACAGGCAGACTGGAAGTTCAGGAATGGACTTCTGGTTTGTGCGTTGGGTTGTTTTTCGCTCTCTTGAGACTTCAGGGAAGCCTCCTGAAGTGTAGGGAGGGAGTTTGAAGTTTGAAGTTTTGTTTTATTTATATGCTGCCCTATTCCCTGCAGGGACTCAGGGCGGCGAACAACTCAAACGGGGAAGGGAACATACAAATACAAGACAGATATTTAAAAATAACCAACAACCATACCTGTCGAGAGGGGAAGGGAGCTCATCAACCCCAGGCCTGCCGACACAGCCAGGTTTTAACGGCTTTTCGGAAGGCTGGGAGAGAGGTGAGGGTCCGAATCTCTGCGGGGAGTTTGTTCCAAAGGGCCGGAGCTGCAACAAAGAAGGCCCTCCCCCGGGTCGTAGCCAGATGGCATTGGCTGGTAGACGGGACCCGGAGGAGGCCGACCCTGTGCGATCTAATGGGTCTTTGGGAGGTAATTGGCAGCAGGCGGTCTCTCAAGTACCCAGGTCCAATACCATGAAGGGCTTTATAAGTGATAACTAGCACCTTGAAGCGTATCCGGAGACCGATTGGAAGCCAGTGCAGCTCGCGGAGGATAGGTGTAATGTGGGTGTATCGAGGTACACCCACAATTGCTCGCGCGGCTGCATTCTGGACAAGTTGAAGTCTCCGGGAGAAAAATGTCCCAATGGGCAACCCAGAAGCCCATCCCCAAACTTCCAGTTTGTGTGTTGGACTGTTTTTTCACCCTCCTCAAGCTCCTAGAAAGCCTCTGGAGCCTGGGGAGGGTGAAAAATGGCCCACTGGAAGTTGGAAAACGGGTTGTTTCCAGCATCTGGAGGGCTTCCAGAAGGGCAGGGAGGACATTTTTGCTCTTCCCAGGCTCCAAGAAAGCCGTGCGCACATGTGTGGGACAGCGGTGGAGGTGGTGTCACATGCAAGCAAGCACAGGGGGAATGGCATGGGGGGCATTAAATTATGGGGTGAACATACTTTTGGCACCCGAGGCAAAAAAGATTCGCCATCTAGACTAATCTGATGTGACTCTATAACCCATGATATTTGCAATATGATTTCATGCATATATTGCGATATGCTCCTCACCCATTCTGTGGACACCTGTATGCACTCTGTAGTTAATAGCAATGGTGTGGAGGAATGGGCTGTGCCTAGAGTTTGGCACTCACTTTATCTTTTGTGTTGTTGATAATTTTTTTCATTAGCTAACATAATATAACCTGTACTTTACTTAAACTTTAAATTCTTGAAACTACATATTACTCCTGAAATTGTACATTTTGTCTGTCTGTCTGTCTGTCTGTCTGTCTGTCTGTCTGTCTGTCTGTCTATCTATCTATCTATCTATCTATCTATCTATCTATCTATCATAAACAAACAAAACAGTTATCATGATTAAAAATAAATGTATAATTTCTGGTAGCTTATGCAGCAGGTTTAGCATAACAGAAAACTATTGGATAATTGGTATGTTAGCTCAATTGCTTCCTTCTTATTTAACAAACCTGGTGTCCAGATATTAACTTTTCTCAATGAATGAAGGCAGTTATACCTGTCTTTTCTATAGGTGTCTATATGTAACATTTCTATTTGTGTCTTTACATAACTATATGAGTCTATTGATGTCTATACGTAACTTTTCTCCTGTGACTGAAGCTTGAATTGATTCAAAGTCATTAAAGGTTAAAAACCAAGGGAGATCCTATAACTCTGTTCTAATACTACAAAAATAAATTTACAAGCAATTTGAACTCTTCTCATGTTATACTTCTCCTAACAAAATATCCAACGTATCAATAGTCTGGGTAACACAATTGGATATTTTGCAGAGTTATCATGAATCATTAAGATTTGCAAAAAAAAAAAGGCATAACAATAATGAGCTATTTTAAAGAGCATAACATTTCCCAGTCTTTCAACTGCTGCACTACTTTTTGCAGTTGTTGCTTTTTAACATGCAATGTCAGGATAATTGCTAAATGATTCAAAACTCAGAAAGCTCAACCATTTTTTTAAATTAAAAAGTGATCAAAATATTATATCTTGTCCTTGCTCTTATCGTTTCTGGATAAAGACACATAATTACCTGATCATAACTACAGCAAAAACTTGTATTTTCTAACGTTAATTCCCCTCTCCTTAGGCAGTTTAGTCAATGAAGAGCTGATTTTCATTGCTACAGCTGATTGCAGCAGGTCACTTCACTGCTGATAAACGCAATATAACAAGTCTTCACTTTTAACCATGTGGCCAATTTAGAGAGGCAACGGGCTGTTCATTATTGTCTTGTTTTGCTCCTGGGTAAATAAAAGTTGGGAATTAGACATTTATAAAGTTTTCACTATTTGCCCTCCCTAGAAGCGTATATGTAATGGATTGCTAATGTTCCTCCAAAATTTTTTCTTTAAAAAATCCATGTATTTGATTTACAGTTGGAAGTATTTCCTGCTTTTAATGAAGGGGTCAGATATTACGGGGAAAGAACTTACTATGACCAACATATTAACACTATTATTCTAAACAAATAAAATATCCTTCGAAAGTCAAGAGAGTCAGCTTTGGCTGTAACAAGCATTTGATATTTGTATCTCTGATTTCTAGAATCTGAAAACATTAGAATTCTCAGGTACAGTGTATTAGAACTGTCAACAATCCAACTATCTGGCAGTGCTGATTTTTACCATCATAAAAAGCAACTACAGGAACCCAAGGTCACAGTTCATTATGAAGGGAAACATAAATGCCCGTGTTCAGCCTGAATAGAGTATTTATTTGAACATGGTTAAGGGGCATAGGGCCTGCTCCCTAACTCTCTTACATAGCTCTGAGTGGGGTCCCAGTCATGTTATTTTGAATAAAAGTCTTTTTTTCTCAAATAAGGGTTCCATTTCCACAGAGACTTTTATTCACAGAGACCTCTTCCTTCAGTTTTGTTACTCATCAATGAAACTAGAGCCAGAAATGGTGGGGCAGATATACATGGCTTTATGTATTTAAATTCCTGCTCAGCCTGAATATTTAAAAAACTCAAAGGATGTCCATAATTCTCCTAATGTTCCTTTCACAGAAACATTTCTTTCCTTCTTATTTACACTCCTAAGGCGTGTGGTCTAGTTTTCCTGTGATTACTAGCTTCCTGATTTTAGGCTATTTCCCATTTTCTTGCCTCGAAGGGACTTTTCAGTCTGGTGAAATGTAGCAGAGGTTGTCATTAAGGAAAAAAAGAATATAAAACTACATGTTCCCCTTCATTGAAGAATGTCCTGGATAAATATTATGTCCCCACTAATCAGTCTGCTTGAGTTTCTGAACTTCCCTGCTCAGGCCTGATGATTAGTTAAAAAAAAAAAGCCTATGGATAAGATTTAAGTATTTCCAGACTTAATTGTTCTTTAATGCTTTGCATGTAAGCATTTTCCTGATGTTGTCTATCTAAAAGCTTTGGAGGAAATGGGAAAGGTCTGAAAAGATGAAAGGAAAACTAGTAGCCTGTAGCTGCTTCATATAAATTTGGATAGTGTCAGAGAAAATACAACTAATTTTCCCCCTACCAACTGGTTCTGCTTGAATTTGTGTGTGACCATTATCTGCAATCTACAGATGTAAGATAGCAATACATGAATTGACCTTGGAAAAGCTGCTTAGGAATTAAATATTTCTTTTTTAACTACTCTGGAATCTGCTCAGGGGTGAAATGCTCTGAACTCTGCTACCGGTTCACTTTGCTACCGGTTCGCTATTTGTGCATGCACATCAAACACGCACTTTGCACACATAGTGAACTGCGCTACCATGCAGTGCAGAAAAAGGAGGATTAAGAAGCCTTTTCTAAGTCTGCAAACATAAGTAGAACAGCAAAGTGGGGAAACAGCTGTGCCACACAATTTAGATTCGCTAGAAAGCAGGATTTATTTTACTAAAAAGTAGCATTTTTTACTACCGGTTCAGGCGAACTGGCCCAAACTGGTAGCATTTCACCCCTGAATTTGCTCCTACATAATAGATCCAGGGGTGGGTTCTGGCTGCTGCTACTGTTGCTTTGCTTAGGGACGCACTGTGCATGCATGCACAGTACTTTAAAAGATGCTTCTGTGCATGCGCAGAAGCCAAAAACAAGATGGCGCCACTGAGAGAACTGGTTCAGGGGCATGCAAGCCAAGTTACTACCTATTTGGCTGAACCCGTCTGAACCGGTAAAAATCCACCTCTGAATAGATCTTTGTAAATGCTGGCAACCCCATTCTCTCCCCATTCTGCTGCAGAGGTTAAGAAAAAAAGCAGACAATGAAGTTTTAGTGGATTGAGTAAATATTTAAAATTAGATTTTTAAAATAATCTTACAGATCAGGATTTATTCTTTTTATGACTAATGAAAGTATTCCTTCAGTTTTAACCATTCATTTGCAAGGCGTGGTACCTAATGGTTGATTGAACAGATTTCCACAAACAAAATAAGTTATTTGACCTTTAGCATTATGCAAAGCTGACTTTATTTAAATATTGACACCTACATAAATAACTTAAATCCAAGAGTTCTGGGTGGGTTTTTTTCTCCTTTTAAAGAGAAAGATTGATTTCTCCATTTTTACATTACTAAAATTGGCAGAAACTCAAATCTGAAGGAAAATGATGTCATCTGGTGGGCCTTTTCCCATTGTGAATAGTAAATCTTGAATCTGCAGAGAGTTTTTATTTGCTTGTTCATTTTCTACTGCAGCAAGGGGTTATAACATGAGTGCCTGGAATCATTAAAGGCATCTGGAAGAGAGGTATATATTGTTTCAAGGTAAGTACTTGAGAGTGAAGATTTTCATCCTTAAAGTTACACCATCTATTTCCCCACACTTTACTTGTCTTGCCAGCCCTATTCCTATGTCTTGGAAATATTTTCAAGCAGCTTTATTTCGATGGAGATTCTCAGTCATCCAGGTTGTCCCAAAGGTCCTTTTTCAAGAGGCAACTGGACTTTCTGGTTTTTCTTTGAAAACGTTTCACTTCTCATCCAAGAAGCTTCTTTAGCTCTGACTAAATGGTGGGGAATGGAAGGATGTGTACTGAGAGCTGGTCATTTGCATTCTTTTAGTGAGTCGTTAAGTTCACCTGGAGTCTGTCATCAGACAAAGCAGCTATCAAGCAGCTCTTTTTTAACTTTTTTTTAACTTCTGAGATATGATATTTGTCATTTTGGCTTTGGGGACTGATGTGTAAACTCAAGGTTATTGTGACAAAACCCACAGTCCTTAAAAATGGCTCATCAGAAGCCAACAAAGTATATTGCATAATGACATACCAATTTCCTATCCCACAAGATGAAGGTCTTAGCATGTGATGTCTCCTTGAGCTGTTCTATTTGGATGCTTTCCTAACTCTCAAAGCTTTACTTTGTACTGGCCAAATCATATTTACATTGCGGATGTTGACAGGGTCTGGTCCTGTTTGTCTCTCAACTGCTTTTCTTGCATAATGTTTCAATTAGGCTGTTAACTTCTCTGAGTGTTCATTTATTGTCAAGGCACTGTATTTTATACAAACCTTTTTATTATATATTCTCAGTTATGTTTGGAAATGTGGACATAAACATTTACTAATTCCTATTGAAAGAATAAATACTTGCAATTTATGGGAATCACTTACTGATCAGCAGTATTCTGGTTTGTTCATAAAATTACACAGTCATTTCTCTGCCTTTTAAAATTCCTCATGGAATTTTATTTGGAGCAGCTTCCTCTTGTGATGATACCTTTAATATCCTTAACAATATCTACCTATCCCAGATCCTTGCAGAGGATTCATTAGGTAAATAAAAAAAATGCCAACCCAGTATAAACATCTAACTGACTGTGCCACAAACCATAATCTTAGACACTACATTAATAATTCTTAGGTCCTTGGTTAGGAATTGAATTATTACATTTTCTCCAGTCTTAGGTTGTGAATCTAATAGTAGATTATCCATATAACATATATATGCTAAGTCCTAAGATCCTCATTCTCAACTTTAATTGCTACCCTACTTTAAGCTGGTTCTGAATCAACACTTTGACAGAGGTGGGTTGCTCCTGGTTTGGCCGGGTTCGGGCTAACCGGTAGTGGCAGTGGCAGTGGCAGGATGCTCTGCCCACCCACCCGAACGCTTCTGCACATGCACAGAAGCATCATGTGCACCCACGAGCATGAGCGAGCTGGAAGCACCAGGATTTGCAACCCACATCTGCACTTTTATGACTACTCTGTATTTACCCCATTGCTTTGACAGTGTTATTAAATATTTCCCTTCTTTCAGAGTTAAAATAGAAAACAAAACAGTTCCAAAAATTGGGTATGTCTACTTTAATGGAAAGAAGGACTAGGGATGACACACTAGCAGTGTTTCAATATCTAAGGGGCTGCCACAAAGAAGAGGGGATCAACCTATTCTTCAAAACACTTGAAGGCAGAATAAGAAGTAATGAATGGAAACTAATCAAGGAGAAAACTAAGGAGAACTTTCTTGACACTTAGAACAATTAATCAGTGGAATGATTTGTCTCCAGAATTTGTAGGAACTCCAACCACTTCTCCAAGAGCAGATTGGACAAACATTTGTCTGAAATGATATAGGGTTTCTTGCTTGGGTATTGGACTAGAAGACCACCATGGTCCTTTCCAATTCTGTTATTCAGTTAACATACATAAGCACCTGTTTTGCTATGTATAAATGTTGGATGAAGATTGGAGAGACTCAGGTGCAAGTCCATCCTCCACCATGGAAGCTCACTGGGGAACTGGCTTAACCAGGGCTGTTGCTGTGGGAAAAATCTAAGTGGAAAAAGTATTGCATGTCTACTTTAAGATCTTGAAAGAAAGTCCAAGTGTAAACCTACCAAGTAAATAAATATTGAGGCTTTTCTTCTTTAGAAAGGTAGCATGAATAGCCCATCTGGTCCTAAGGATAGGTCTCCAAAAACTAAACTTTTACACTTCACATTTGGGTGCATGTATGTGTTGAGATGTACTGTAAGTGTGTGTAAATATAAAGTTATGGCACTAGAAATTAAAATCGTGATTGTAAAAGAGCAAGAGGTAGTAGAGAGAAAAAAAGCAGTGGAACAAGATTGCTGGACTTCTGGAAGCAATAGATTTCTCACAGTGGAAAACAAAACATAATGCTGTGTTTTTTATGGCTGGTTCATAAAATATTTCATACCTCCTTCTCTTTTTATGCATATGCTCACCACACTAAAATCAAATGTACCCACATAGATTTTTTTCATGGGAAAAGTCATGCATAAGTACAAGCTGTAATGCTTTAATATGCTTAAATAATGGTAAAATCAGGCTTATGTCAGAGCAGCAGGTGTTCTTCAGACAACTGGCATGAAGTATGAGATTGCTTCAATAATCATGAATTTCTGACCCTAAAGGGACATCAGGGTCAGAAGCTGTGTGAAACGTGCATGTATCTGTGCTTGATGATGCTGTACAAGAGTCATTTATGCTCAGGGCAAACAGATCTTAGCTTCTTTTCGGTAAATATTTCTCTTGAGGAAAAGAATGAGACAAGAGTTTGACAGACTTGTGAGAGATGTACCAAGAACTCCTGACAGAGTTTACAAAGGTAGTGCCAGTGGAAATTGCACAGCAGCTAGTAGCAGTGTTTGATATGTAAACATTGGGAGAGTACACAAATCCCACCTTGGTGTGTTTGAAAATACTTTGAGTGCCATGTCACCATGACAAACATTCTGTCTGCAAAATGATGAACTGTGTCAGTGAGGGCAGTGCTGTTAATGGAAATATTCTAACTGGATGAGATTTCTAGGATGGGGCAGGCCTGGCTGGTTGACTCTACATAGATATTTTGGGTTTCAATTCTCATTCACCCAAGTCAGCAAAACAATAACAAAAAAATAATGGGAGCCTTAGTTACAATTACTAAAAATATCTCAAGATCAGTGGTGAGATTTAATTCTTTTTACTACTGGTTCTGTGGGTGTGGCTTGATGGGCATGGCAGGGGAAGAATACTGTAAAATCTCCATTCCCACCCCACTCCAGGGGAAGGTTACTGCAAAATCCCCATTTCCTCCTGATCAGCTGGGACTCGGAAGGCAGAGAATAAATGGGGGTGGGGCCAGTCAGAGGTGGTATTTACCAGTTTTCCGAATTACTCAAAATTTCTGCTACCAGTTTTCCAGAACTGGTCAGAACCTGATGAATACCACCTCTGACTCCAAGATACTTGTATGACTTTGAATTAAAATATATCCACAGGGGACAACCTCAGTTATAAAGAACTTATTTATCAAATTCTTCCAACCTTTCTCTACCTTTATTTTTTTTCAGGACAGGTAGTCATATCTTCATTTAAAGTTACAAAGAGAAGCTTTGAAATGAGCCTAAATTGTGAGCACTGGAAAACTTTGTGAACATCTTATAGGGTTCAGAATGTAATTTGAGTCACATGATCCAGTTGGATCAATGGGGGAAATCTGCAAGTGTGTTATTTCAGCCCATGAATGTGGCAGAGGTTAGAAATTCCAACCAGAATTTCAGAGTGGAAGATGACTTTGTAGAAATGTCACACGACCTATTTTCCCTTCCCCTAGAAGTCTAGAATTAGGGAAGACTTTTGCATGTGAGGGCATATCTGTTGTGGTTCTCAGATTACTTGACAATTATCTTGTGAAAAAAATCTGTACATTTCTAATTTACTTTCCAGATACTATTCTACTATGGTTACCCTTCAAGTCTATGGAGATTCTCAGTCATCTAGGTCGTAGTTGTCCCAAAGGTGCTTTTTCAAGGGAGATCTAAAGAAGTTTCTTGGATAAGAAGCGAAATGTCTTCAAAGAAAAGCAAGAAAATCCAGTTTCCTCTTTAAAAAGCACCTTTGGGTTACCCTTCAAGCTTATGGAACCCATTGGGGGGTCAGAGGCATTTGTACAAATCAAAATGATGTTGGATGCTGATTCTTTCTTGGTAACATTATACCTTCACAGCTCTTTTATATCAAACTTTTTTTTCATGTTAGAAGTTGGGATAAGAAACCTTGATAAAGTCAGTAAAAGTATATCTAAATACATTATAATTTGGGGGACACCATACTGAAAATCCAGCTTCTCCGAATATGCATTGGGGTCATATGAAATTGTCTGGAATGGAACTGGACCATTTGTTAACATCTTAGCAACATCTCCCGTCAAGTTTTTGTCAGTGGTTGATAATCTGGAGAATTCTGGCATCAAGGTAAAAGGTAAAGTTTTCCTACAGACATATGTGCTAGTTGTTCCTGACTCTAGGGAGTGGTGCTCATCTCCGTTTCAAAACTGAAGAGCTGGCGCTGTCCAAAGATTCTCTGTGGCCATGTGGCTGGCATGACCAAAGGTGGTTCCTATTTTTCTACTTGCATTTTTTGTGTGCTTTCAAACTTCTAGGTTGGCAGAAGCTGAGACAAGTAACGGGAGCTCACTCCGTTACACGGTGCTAGGGATTCGAACCACTAAACTGCCGACAAGCTCAGCATCTTAGCCACTGAGCCAGTTTGTTATTTTGAATCCAGTCCTATAGCGGCTTCAGTGACTTTTACTCAGACAACAAATAGTTACTTTATTCTTTGGCATTTTTAGCCTTAAATTGATCATTTCCATACTCTCATTGTCTGCAGCATGCAAAAGAGGAATGATTCATTGTAAAAATCTGTACTGCCAACAAATACCTTTCAAAAAATTGCACCTGCTCAGCCAAAAGGAGTATGTTTCCAATATACATCAAATGTGTAATTCATTATCAGGTGGTGTTTCAGGGTATGAATTCGTAAATGTTCCCAAGGAAATTCATAAAAAAATATCTCATGTCAACCACATAAATCAGGAAGGAAGTACTTCATTGTTCATTTTCCCCCTGCATGATGGATGCTACACTGTTTAAAGAGAGCGTGGACTGTGTGTTTATTCTGACAATGTACTTTTTTTCATTAATTCTATAAAGGTTCAGCACTATAGATTCTTGCTTGTCATTAGCCTAGAATACAGCTTTATAACAAAAAGGAAACATGCTCTTCATCCATAAAACCATTACTCGGAAATATCTATTGTCATTAAAAGTTGGCTTAACCTAATTCTGACTCTGCATTCTTATATATTCACTCATTTGTTTCCCTGATTATTGCTTTCCAGCCCTTATTCTATTGTTCCTTCCATAATAAAAATCAAAACTGACAATGTTAAGTTTTTTATATTTTTTAAATAAAAAAATGTAGCATAAAACCCTTGAGATCCCCAAATAAAGTTTCTCATTATTATTATACAATTGTATCACAGCGGCCAGTTGTTTTACTGGATTTGGCATTGGTTACTAGTCAGGCCCCACCCAGGGGCCTAGGACATCGTAACATATTTTTGTAATATGCGTGCAGTTCCAAGCAGTGCGGCTTTTTGCATTTGACTGATGGTGATTTTGTCAATTTTTAACTGTTTTAAATGTAATTCCAGTGCTTTTGGAATAGCACCCAGTGTGCCAATTACCACTGGAATTACCACTGCTGGTTTGTGCCATAGTTGTTGAATTTCGATTTTTAAGTCCTGGTATTTTGCGATTTTTTCATGTTCCTTCTTGGCGACCCTTCTATCACCTGGTATTGCGATGTCTATTATTGTAACCTTGTTTTTCTCAACCAGTGTGATGTCTGGTGTATTATGTGCCAGTATTTTGTCCGTTTGTATACGGAAATCCCACAAGATCTTGACCATCTGATTTTCGGTGACTTTTTCAGGCTGATGTTCCCACCAGTTTGTTGCTGTTTTAATATTATAATTTTTGCACAAATTCCAATGGATCATTTGTGCTACTGAATTGTGCCGCAATTTATAATCAGTGTGTGCAATTTTTTTACAGCAGCTGAGTATGTGATCAACAGTTTCATCAGCTTTGTTCTGCCAACTCTCCATTCTTGATTTTATCACATCTTTTCTGTCTTCTTGTTTCATCTGTTGGACCTTCAGTAGATTTTTGTTCTTTATCGAAGATTAATAGATGTTCTTGACTTTCTTTTAAATAATCAGCCAGTGCATGTTTTTCTTCTTCAACTGTTTGCTTCACTTGTAATAATCCTCTGCCACCTGATTTTCGGTGCAGGTATAATCTATCAGTATCACCATGTGGATGTAAACTGTAGTGCATTGCCATTAGTTTCCTGGTTTTTCGGTCCAAAATGTCCGAATCAGCTTTTGTCCAGTTAACTATACCAGCTGTGTATCTTATAACTGGTATTGCCCAGGTATTTATGGCTTTGATTCAATTTAGATTTCAAAATTTTCCTAACTCTGTTGGTGTACTCTCCCCTCACAATAGTTTTTACTTCTCCATGTTGATGTTATCCAACTGCAGAATGCCTAAATATTTGTAGGCTTCATTTTTGTTGCATTTAATTAGTTTGCCATTGGGCATTTTAATTCCCACACATTCTGTGATTTTGCTCCTTTTTATGGATACAGTGGCGTATTTTTTCATGATCTTGACCATCTGATTTTCGGTGACTTTTTCAGGCTGATGTTATGTCTATGATTGTCACCTTATTTTTCTCAACCAGTGTTTGTTTGTTTGTTTGTTTATTATTATTATTATTTACTTTATTAATCAAACATGAAACTTAGTCAACTGAACATTTAAAAATCTATCACAAATATAATTGACTGGTGCTAATAATTGATACAGGTTGCTGCCAGTCTTAGGTATCTTCTTAAAATATATGATGTTCCTATTAGTGCTGTTTTTTTGCAGTTCTGCTGGTGTTATTGCAGGAAGCTGCAATTTCTTGATGTGTTTTGTAAAATTCTTGGACATGGTACCAAGTTCCCCTATAATAATGAGTATTACTGTTACATGTTTCATCCATAACAGTGTAGTTTCGATAGCCAAGTCACAATATTTTGTGATTTCTTCCAGTTTTTTTTCTTCGACTCTGGCATCGATACAGCGATATCAATAAACTGTTGTTGTTGTTGTTGTTGTTGTTGTTGTTAGAAAAAACCCTGTTCCCTTCTGGAACAACCTGTAATTTGACAAAGCTCCATGCAGAATTATATGCTCAAAAAAAAGGGGGGGGAGGAAAGAAAAGAAGACAAAAAAATAAAATGTGTATTCTCATAACTTCATCTTTCTTTCTAGCTTGCTGCTGCTTAAAAGCAACACTGAGAAACAGAAAAAGAAATACTGTTTCACAAAATAATTATTTCCTCTTTGAGAGGTTTTGAAATTACTGCATTCCCTGCTAGGAAAAGTGTTTACTTACATGTATGCAAACCTATGTGTACACACAAAGGCATAACCTGATGGGCCCAAAAAGTTACCTTCTCTTGTATGCCCCAACCTTTATTCTAGGCCTTTTCCATGTGGTTGAGGAATGAACAAACTGGGGAGCATTTAGGAATTTCTTAAGTGTACACGCTATTGGCAATTAATGGGCCTTTAATTCCTGTATTTCCCCCACACCAATTTCCCTTACTAATATATCTTATGGCTCAAAATGTTTTTTCTCATGGAAAAGAAACATTGCAGTCTCTTACTTTAATCCATTATGTCAGTAAATAATTAGATGTGGACAAATACAGTGAATAAAATCTTCCATAGCTGAGTCCGATTGAAGCACAGACTTGTACATCTTGGGAACGTTCAGTCCTTTCCAGAATGCCGACATTTGGAGCTATTAAAAACCAGATCTTCTCTGATTTACACTGGCACAGCATCTTTGGCTGAAAATAACAAAAGATATGGTATCTGACCTTAAGAAAATCAATAGAGATTTTGCTGTACAGAGAGCCATGAAAATTAAATGCTGGCAGACACATAAATAGCAGAATAACAGTAAAATGCAAGACTTGGAAAAACTCTGACAATTTGCTAGAGTTTGTTTTTGGCTGAGGAAGGATACTACAAAGGCATTCTGTACAACCCAAATACTTTTATATGCTTGATTAAGATTTTGGCATGCTTGTTCAACTATCACTTCAGTTTTTCAGCATGGTTTTAAGTATCTCATCATCTCTATTTTTAATTTCAAATAGTTCAAGCTGGATTTCTTTTTAACTTAACTTTTTTTAAAAGCTTAGCTTTACTCCTTGTTAACAGCATATTAAAGCAGAAAGAGCTATTATAACTTTCTTTCTTTGCCTCTTTCCTTAAAAACTAAATTTACCAGTCATTACAAAATGCCCATTATTGCTGGACTTTTACATTAAAACAGTCTCTTGCATCTGTTGAGGAAGAAATATCACCAAACAATAATCTATGGAAGAGTTTATAGTTTACTTTTTCATGGTCCAAAGAGGGGCTAATTACAACCATATGTTAATATGTATTCAAATGAAATTTAAAAAAATAAAAAATAAAAGCCAGCTTCAGAAAAGATTGAGTTATAATGGAGAAATGACAGGCTGTATTCTGTACTGAAACTATTTTTTGTACAATCTGTCAAAGACCAAAGGTTTGACAGGGACAATACCAATTCTGCTTTCTCCCCTCCCAAAATTGTAATGTGAAAATTTGTGAAAATATGAAAAGTTTGGAGTTCATAAAAATCTTTTTATGCATGTGATATAATTATTAATTAGGATATATTGTGCCTCAGTGAATGAGAAAACCAACACTTGTAATTATGACCATGTGTTAAATATGGCTTTTATATTCTTCATTTTCCATTGACACAATTGGCACTCCTTGAAATGTTCCATCATTGGTAATTTTCATACTCAAATAAAAAAAATAGAAATATTTGTTTACAAAAAGAAAGAGTGATTTTTCTCTCTGAATGATCTAATTTTTATTTTATTTTTAAAAAATTTAATAGATATAATTAAGTGTAAACATGGACATGAACAAGACAAATGAGTACAAATAAATGAGAACAGTAGGACAGGAACAGAAGGCACACTGGTGCGCTTATGCATGCCCCCTTTACTGACCTCTTAGGAATGGGGTGAGGTCCACGGTAGACAGTTGAAGGTGGAAGCTATGGGGGTTTGACGATGTAACAATGGAGTCAGGTAGAACATTCCTGGCGTTGACCACTCCGTTGCTGAAGTCGTGTTTTCAGAAATCGAGTTTGCAGCGGTTTACCTGGAGTTTGTATCTATTGTTTGCCCAAGTATTATTGAGGTTGAAGCTGAAGTAATTGTTGACATGTAGGATGTTGTAGCAGACAAAAATTATGTTTTTCAACTGTTAATCATGAGCATACACAAAATATACTGTGGTATCTTGGTACTCAACTGCTTTAAAAATTCATTGAATTTAGTACATTTTGATATGAAAATTTTTGTTTTTTGTTTGATACTCAATGCACAAGCTAGACTTGTCAGTGTTGGTTGCCTTGTGACTCACTACATTAATCGCTATAAGAAAATTTGTTTGGTTGTATACAAGATTAAGCCACTTATTAACATACCACAAAGCAAGGTAAACACAACCACTTACAGCCTGGCTTTTAAGGGGGATTGAATGCTTTACAAATATCACAAATCAGCAAATGTACAAAAAGGGGTGAGTCAGAAATCAATAGTTTTTTCTTTGTTATAGCAGTTATGATTATTGTTTCCTTTTCTCTTTTTTCTTTACTGTTTAGGTATTTTAATTTTTATTAAATTTGTTTTGTTTATCTCTTATTTTCTTTTTATCAATATATAAATGCACACATATATAAATATATTTACATACTAGGTAATAATGCAATGGAGATCTTAATATTAAGCAATTAGATTGAAACTACTGCTACATAGCTAGTGCTTTAATATGAATTGCAGCAGGTTTTTAAAAATGTCATATTTAACATTGGATGAAACATCAAATAATGTTACGTCTATAATATTGATATTCTAAACTGCAATTAATACTGATTGAATATTGATTTTTCTTTTTTTAATCTTCAATAATTCAACCTTTCTAAATACATGGTATACTTCCACTCAGTGACATGCGGTGAGGTTTATGGCTGGTGAGGCAGCAATTTTTTTAGACTTGTTGACTTCAACTCCCAGAATTCTACAGCCAAGCATGCTCAGTTCTGATTTAAAGCGACAGCATTTGTTTTTCTCCTTTGCTAAATAAATTTCCTTCTTTCTTTTTCTTATTCTTCTCCTTTCCCCTCTTTCCTCCCTCTCTTCCTCCCTCCCCCCTCTCTCAAACACACACACACATACACAAAGTTGCAACAGGATTCAGAAAATTTAAGTTTTCCTCCTCAGCCCATGTTAGTAAGGAAGGAGGAAGAGGCAGGAGAACGACGTGCCTCATCTACTTCAGGATTTTTTCGGCTTTTAACCCTTGCTTAACTCTGCTGGAATGATCATAAAACACCAGACTAGATGAGGCACGTCGTTCTCCTGCTGCCTCCTGTAGAGGGCACTTTTTTAGAGGCTTTTTTAAACAGTTAAGCACTAAGCGGAGTCATCCATGGTGACTCTGGCAGCAACTAGCTCAGCCTGACCTCAGCTCTTGCCTTTTTCCTTTTACATTTTTTTTTCTTTTCATGATGACAGTGGTAAGGCTCTGCCTCCCCTGACTGCATGTCCCTGCTTCCACTTCTGAAATCACTTTCACTATAGGCAAGCAGCAATATCATTTCTTATGGGCATTCCTTCCCATTGCCCAAGGATAGCCAAACTCTACCTGTAATTTCTGAAATATTACTCTAATTTTTTTTATCATATTCTGTCTCAAAATAATAAAATTGAAGAATGTCTAAATCATTGAGACTTTTTAACATATATGACCTAAAAAGATTTTGCACTGATTTTGATGGATTTTGGAATGTTCTAAAAATCTAGCTGCCCTGAAAATTCCACATACTATTGAAAAGCAAAAGCGTTATAGTTATTTTACTTTTCTTCATGGCAGATGGCCAAACATTTTCCTAAATTTTGCTTTAAGTCCCAGCTTTGAATTGCACCATAATTGTCAGAATAAACTGGTTCAGGCTATTATTTCTATAGCTCTAGAAAAGGCCTCTGTATTAGACACTTTTCACAGTTATCCTTGGATGCTGAACCTTATTTGTTACAAAACAGAGACAGCATAGGAAACAACAAAGAAAGTTAATTTAGAATTTATAAACCAAAATTTACAATGAATTCAGAAACGTTTTGGAATTTGGTTTACATTTTTAAAAGGAACCCTTTGAACTTTTCCAAAAATCCCATTTGAAATGATGGAAACAAAGATATAAGAATATGCTGTACTCTCACCCTTCTAAAGATGTTGGAAGCAACACGTTGACTGCTGCCAGAGGCAGAACATGTACTTGTTTAATCTATTTAAATATCAGTTTTTTCCATGTTTCTGCTTCCTTAGAGTTCCAATTGCATTTTCCACTGAGCCCTCAAAATTCTTTCCTGACCTTGTATAGCCCTCAACTGGATACACAAGGGTAAATACAATCCTAGACCTATAAAATGTTAATTCCTAGAGATAGCTGGAAATGCCGAAGATTGAACAAGGCACTTCTCTGCTCAAATCATGCAATTGTGTGCTTGTAATCATTAAGATGTGGCAGATGTTCTGAAGATCAATTGTGAATATGGCTTTATATCTATCAATGCATCATATTTCATTCAAGAGTTACAATCAATGACAGATCTGGGAAATTTGGCTTGCCTAAAAAAAAAAGCTAAACTAAGGAAGTGAACTTAGTGAGGAAAACCCATTAAGAAATACCAGGTCTGTAAGTTAAAATGGGAAATTTTTAAAAACCATATTCAACTAAATCTACATTGTTGCCGAAAAAAATTACAGGTAGTCCTCAACTTATGACCACAATTGAGCCCAACATTTATATTGCTAAGCAAGACATTTGTTAAGTAAGTTTTGCTCCATGTTACGACCGTTGTCACACTTGTTAAATGAATCATTAAGTTAGTAACACGGTTCTAAGTGAAGTTGATTTATCTATTGATTTTGCTTGTCAGAAGGTCTCAAAGTGGGATCACATGATCCCAGGACAGTACAACAGTCATAAATGTGAGACAATCTGAATTTTGATCACATGACCATGGGGATGCTATCACAGTTGTAAGTGTGAAAAATGGACATGTCATTTTTTTCAGCGATGTTGTAATTTTGAACTGTCACTAAATGAACTGTTGTAAGTCAAGGATTACCTGTGTATGGAAGTGCTCATGAAGCCACCAAGAGTTGAGTTCCACACAGAAAATTATAGATATTTATATTGATTTCTTTCCAGACCCTCTACTATAAGCATACAAGCTTTATCTGTGTTTTATCACAAAGAATAAACTCCATTCAGTATTCTGCACTGAATTGTATATATAACTAGGTCATAAATAACTAGATAAACTATGTGTATTTATTTTTACAAAGTCCCCCTATGGTGGATATCAAATTTTGTCAAAACTTTAATTGATTGTTGTACTGCATTTCTGTGAGAATCCTTCCAGAAATTGTGGCAAGGAAGATAAATGCAAGAGGGGAGCCTTTCCCAATTCAACAAACATGCTGTTTCATAAATTCTTTATAATTTACAAAACTGACACACGGTGGTAAATTATCATATAAAATTAAAAGGTGCAGACAGCCATGCAATAGGCTTAGTGGTCTCTGAGCTTGGTTGTTTTCTTTAAGATGTTTCATCACCAAACTAAATAACATCATCAGTTTTAATCATCAGCATCTAGCACTGATGATATTATCTGGTCAGGTGACAAAATATCTGCAAGTAAACAACCAAGGTCCCCTCATTTCAACTCCAGCTACAAATATGATAGGCTTTTTAATTTAATATGGCTAAAGCTTATTGATTACTTCAATGTTAGCATACTGAACCAATGCAGAGATAAGTTTACTTTTCTGTGTAAAAGATATTTATCTCTTCAATATCCAGTTCAAATTGTGAAACACAACAGGTCCATGTGAAAACAATTGTAGATTGGCCATTGGCTCACCAGGTACTATAAGCCCATTATCTTTTCCCCTCTAATTGCAACTAAAACTGTTTAAATAATGAAAAGCACAGACAAATGGCAAAGATGGCAAAGAACAGACTTCATATTGATTAATAATAGCCATAATTCTTATGTTATCATGTATATTGGGCAGTCACCACTAAAAGCTCTCACTGCAACTTTCTATTTATTTAAATAACCCATATATATTTTTTCAGAGATGAAAGCAGCAAGAGCTATATGTACTCTGATATCACTTTGTTATTTCCATTTTCACCTTGTTTTTAATTGATAACTGAAATTAAGGATGGATTTCAACTGTGGGTCATTCAGAGAGGGATTCATGAACAAATTTGAGAATGGTTACACATTTTTTAGGCTTGCATACTCAAGAGCAAATCCAGACAGAAACATTGTCTGATAAGCTTCAGCTACATTCAGTCCACTTATGCCAGCCATTGCCCTACAAACAGCACATGCTTACTGGCTACAAGCCTCTTGTTTACAACCCGGTCTAGTTTCCAGTTATGCAGCCTCCTTTGGCTACAAATTTAAAATATTTATTGCAGTCATAAATCTTTAAGCACATTGCAGTTGAAACTATCCTGCCTAGAAAAAATATCCCCCAAAGCTTCTTTTTGCAAACAATCCAGAGAAACAAATTTCAAGTTTAGGGATGAACCAAAAATTGTGAATCTTTAGAAGATTTCCAAAGGCAGCATGGAGATCCAAGCATGTCTCCAAAAGAGCAGAGACAATAGCCACAGCAAGTAGGCCACTCTTCAGAAGCTTTCCAGATAAGGAAAGGACAGAAAATTAACCAGTTGTGTTCAAGGGGATCACTCCTCATGAGAACAATACAGGATGGTAGTCTCTTTTGGGTTTCTTTGCTGTGAGATGAAGAGATTAGCCATCATGAGTTCAAGCGTAGAAGTGTCTTTAAAAAGATACTGGATTCATTAACTTCATTTTCTAATTACTTTCAGAAATTGCTTATTTAACCACCTTAAACCTAACAACAAGACTGAAAAACCACTGGCTTGATCAAAAGAAAAGCCACTTGCTTGAACAAAGAAAAACTAACTATGAATTTAAGAATTTAAAGAATTGGAAATAAATTGAAAAAAAAGTAAAGTAAATCAGCAATATGAAAGCTGGATGAAACAATATTTTAAATACTCATTTGGAAAAATAGTACACACTATTTCTGAAGAAAAATGCAATGGTGAATATACCAATTTCATGTAAATACTATGTTTTCAAATTCTTATTTGCTTGGTAAATTCTATTTTGTGAATCTTAAACAATCATTTTCTGCAAAACTCTGCACTCATTAACAATATTTTCCTTCTAAAGCATGGAAATGACTCAATTATTCACAAAGTTCAAAATAGCTTCATTATTTCTTTTGCAAGAAAATCTCATTTACCAAATTATGCTATTTCCTGTTAAAGTGTTTTTGCAAGGGAACAAGAAAAATGGCAAAATACCAGGTCATAGAATAACAAATAATTAAACTACAAATCAATAATATAATTTAAAGAATAATATCAGATAAATGATCCATTTAGCTTACATCCTTAGGCATTTTTCTATAATATTCAATTGCCAATCTGTAACAGTGACAGGGAGTACAATGTAAGTAGACATTTCTCACAGATGTAGCCATTTTGAATTTTATGTAATTGCAATAGCACATCAGAAAAGAGTTTCCTGGAAAACAAAATGGCACCCTCTGATTCTCTCCTCCTAAATTCATAGCAAACTGCAGATGCAGTGAGAAAGAGAAATAAAGGACAATTTGGAGGTGTCTGGAATATCTGGAAAAGGTCTTTCTCAAAAGGCATAGAGCACAAACAAATAATGCAGGATACTGATAAGTGCTCTGTATTTAAATATCTAAATTTCAAAGAGAAAGTAGCTCTTTGTCACAAACACAGTTCATCATTAGATACATCAGAAGGAATTGAAGTTGGAACATACAGTTCTTCTTCAGACCTTCATTTTCATATAGCATTAAGTAGTAAGAAAACTGAATAATGTGTAGCTGAAATCCCACTGAAAACAAATAGCAGCTGTCTTTTTAAACATGTACCCAACGCTCCTTGAACATTGAAGACAACTAGAGAGAAAAGGCAATCTATGGATGCAGTTGGCTGATCAGTTCAGAATGAGAAATCGTGTTTTGTAATCTCTCATTTGGAAACCTGCCATGAGAAGTCAGGAAAAGAAATAAATCAATGAGTAGGAAGTTTGCATCACATTGCTTTTCTCTCTCTGTCTCTGCATAACCATCATCTATGAGATTTTCAAACTTTAAGAAATCAGCGCACCAAGGGTAACAGAGACTCAGAATCTTACAATAGAGATCATTGAGAAAGCTAAGTGAGTAACCTCAAAGGAGAGACTCTGCGCAGCACAGGGAATCCTCAGTGTAGTTGTAGTGCAGCTGCAAATACACTGTCTCACTCCAAAAACCTGGAGAGAATTATATAGAAGTTGAGTCTCCTTTTATATGAAGCCACTTCCTCTCAAAAGCAGCCTTTAACTCCATGGCTTTAAGGGACACTATCAATGATATAATGCTACTTTTGTTTCCCTTTCTCAAATCCTTCTTTTTCAAGTTGTTGCAGCTTCTTTGTTCTGGTTTAAGTTAGCATCAATGGACTGGCTCTGAAAGAAGGCGGAGATGGAACTAAAACCCCAGTGAAAAGCTAGAGTTCTTGGCCTAAAGTGTTGAATACTAATCCCAATGATGATCATTTGAAATACTAAAGAGAAAAAATGCTACAATTGAAAGATTTACTCACTGTTTACTATTGTTTGCATGATATTCCAGCAAGCAATAGAAAACTGCACCTGCTGATCTTCAGATGTTCTGCTCTGAGTTATGTGTTGGAAGATGTTTTCTGGAATATCCTCCATAGTCTCATTTTCAATCTCACAGTCTTTCTTTCATTGGCTTCTCAAATTATACCAAATGTGGTCCAGTTCTGTTCAGTTTTGGAAGAGCTTTCCAGCAGATGGACAAAAAGATAGACAGACACCCCTTTCCGGCCCGCTTCACAAATTTTCGTTCCAACATTTGGAAAGAACAAAATGTAAAACCATCTCAGAAAGAAATAGGTTGTGAGAAAGTTTAACTCTTGTTTGTGTCATAACTAAGGTGACCAGATTTTCAGATTGGTAAAGAGGGACACCATTGACCGGGGGGGGGGGGGGCTTGATTACAAATTTTATATATTGTCAAACATGACCCCAGGACACTGAAACCATCATAAATACGAATCTGTTGCGAAACATCAAAATTTTGATCACGTGACCATGAGGATGCTGCAACAGTCGCTAAGTGTGAAAATGGTCATCAGACACTTTTTTCAATGCCATTGTAACTTTGGTCACTAAATGAACTGTTTGAAAGTTAAGGCTAGCTTGCATTATAATGCCTTATGCTAGCTTACATTTTCAAGAGAGAGAAGCTAA
Organism: Thamnophis elegans; assembly: GCF_009769535.1. Lineage (NCBI taxonomy): Eukaryota > Metazoa > Chordata > Lepidosauria > Squamata > Natricidae > Thamnophis > Thamnophis elegans. Next base: position 30,812,846 of record NC_045545.1, on the reverse strand, counting down.
ACTCCTTGTTAGAACTGAAATAGAAATGAATAGAGTAGAGTAAAATAGAATAGAATAGTTTATTAGCCAAGTGTGATTGGACACACAAGGAATTTGTCTTTGGTGAATATGCTCTCAGTGTACATAAAGAAAAATAAAATAGTAAGATAGTGGGATCCTTGCTGCACCAAACCTTCACTAATCCTCTCACTTTCATCAAAAACAGTGAAAATCAATCATGCTTTTTTATTTCTATTTATTATTTTGCTATGGCCACATATGAATATATATGCACATTCCAAACAGATTTTCTTACTAAACAGCCACCATTCTCATCCATAGGCCACTAAATGCCTCACCAACCTTTTCTGTATTCTTTCATTTCCTTCCATCCATTTTATTTATTTAACACAGAGTAGATTAGGCTGTCAGCCTTAGTCATTCTTCTAACATGACAACAATTCTTACCAACAAGGACGGTATTGGCACATTTTAGCTAATGCAACCTAAACATAACCAAAGCCTATTTCACTTCAAGTATGCTAACTTTATTCTATGCCTTCCCACGCATTACATGGCTTGAACGTTCGCGGATCGCCACCAAATTGCACAGGTGATTGTTCTACCAGATGGACATCCTTACTTTTTCTTGAAAACGGGAGAGAGGCTGCCTTTCCTAATCTAGCCCCGTAACAACAACCCTACGGGGTAGGCTGGGTTAAAAAAAATGCGAGTGTCGGGGAATTCTGCGACTGCACCACCTCTTCGCTGCTCTCGCTTCCCAGGGAGCCCCCTTTCCTCTCGCCGAGCAGCCCATTCTCGGAACAAAACGGAGAGGCTCAGAGGCGGATATGCCTGGCAGTCGGTGGGGATGGTGCCGAGAGGGGCTTGCGCTAGGAAAGGGAGCTTGCACGGTCTGCCACACGCCGCCCTTTCCCAGTGCAAGCCCCTCTTGGCACCGTCCCCACCTACTGCCAGGCATATCCGCCTCTGAGCCTCTCTGTGCAGTCACCCCCTTCCCCGTTGCGCCCCCACCAAAAACAAACCACCAGTGCTCCTCTCGCTCCCCCACTCCCCAGGCCTGCAGCACCTTTTCTTCCCGTCCGGCTCCGAGCCACCGTCACAGACCTCTTTGGCTCCGCTCTAGGCACTGGCCGCCGCACCACTGTCCTTCCCTCCATCATTCCCCCTCCTCCCAGAGCACCACTGGAAACACGCCAACCTCAATACGGATGCAAAGGTGTCACATCGCCGCCACCCATGTTCACGAGGCGCCGGGCATCGCAGGGCGCAGAGGAACCCAGCAGACAGATGGGAGGAGGGGGGAAGGAAGAGATCCCATCCAGGGTAAAAAAAGGGAAAAGCAGAGAGCCTACCCTGGATGGGATCTCTTCCTCCCCCTCCCCCCCAGTCTCCCGTCTGTCTGCTGGGTTCCTCTGCGCCCTGCGATGCCCGTCTGGGTTGGCTTCCTTGGACACTCAGCCTCTACCACCACCACCACCTTCCCTCCGACCAACTGTCAGTTTATTCTTCGCTACAAACAAAACACCCCCCCTTTCCCGGAATACGGAAAAATTGCTTTGGGGAAGGGGGAATAGAGTGGGGGAGGAAATATCCACACCGCCCGGAGGTTGCCGGCGCCTCGTGAACGTGGGTGGCGGCGATGTGACACCTTTTCAGGTGCCTCAGTTGCCCCCGATCGTGGGCGGATCTCCATTGACGAGGAACTCAATAATCCTGGCACATAAAGCTTTTTTTCCCCCTCGGAAACTGAAGCTCGTTTAAAGAAAAAGGGAAGGGTGTGGTGCATCAGTGGGGTGCGTGTAGGGAGGAATCTCTTTTCTCCCTGCACGCACCCCACTGGTGCCCGCATCAGAGCTCGGGCGTGATTCAGGCGAAGAAAAGGACTTTTCTTTTGCCAGCATCAGAGTTCGGGTGAGCAAAAGCAAGTATTTTAATCAGTGGGCTGCGCACAGGGACGAATATATCCCCTCTTCCCTGCACGCATCCACTAATTAAAGTGCTTCCTCTGGCCCGCCCGATCTCTGCTGTGGGCGAAAGGGATCTGGGAGGACAGGAGATTCCTCCCTGCATGTGAAAGCGCTTTAGTCAGTGGGGTGCATGCTGGGAGGAATCTCTCTTCTCCCTGCATGCACCCCACTGGTGCCTGCATCAGAGCTCGGGCGTGATTCAGGTGAAGGAAAGGACTTTTCTTTCGCCGGCATCAGAGCTCGGGCGACCCCTTTTCTTCCTACCTCCTTCCCTCTTTTCTCCCTCCCTTCTTCTTTTTCTTCCTTTGTTTTTCCATCTTCTTCCTTCTCCTTCCATTCTTTCTCTTTCCTTCCATCTTTTCTCCTCCCATCTTCTCCCACTCCCTTCTTCTTTTCCTTCCCCCCTCCCTCCTTCCTTCCTCTCCTTCCCACTCCTTGCAACTGCAATCGGAACCGCAGACAGGGAAGAAGAAGAGGAGGAAGCGGTGGCCGAGCCGAATCCTTTTTAGAGGGGACGGGCATGACCTGGGAGACACAGGGAAACTCCACAAAGGGGGAGAAGGAGAGGAGGGCCGTCTCCTCCCCCAGCACCTCCCAATTCCGACCGGTACCGTTACTCACCAGTTAAGCTGCAGCAAGCAAAAGACGAAATGAAATGGAGACTCGTGCGGTAAGCTAAGCGGACTCCAGCCAATCAGTGAGCTGGCTGGGATGGAAAACTGCATGCTTAAAGTTTTCCATCCCAGCCAGCTCACTGATTGGCTGGAGTCCAGGCCAATCAGCGAGCAGCAGGCTGGGCTAGCTTATATTTTTAGTGTAGATAGAACGGAACGAGCGAGCAAGCTAGCAGCTGATGGGCGGGGGAGCGAGGGAGCTGCGAGCGCCAAAATAAAGCCGGTTTTTTTAAGAACGGCCCGGGACGCGGGAAAAATTATGAAAATGCGTGCCTGTCCCGCCAAATGCGGGACGTCTGGTCACTCTAGTCATAACTAATGTTCTTCAAAATGCCTGCAGTTTAGATTGTCATCTTCCCTTCATTCTCTGGACTTGAACTTCTTTCTGTAAACTATTGCTGCTGTCAATTATTGAAAGCACATTCATGTGGAAACCAACAAGTGGCAAGAGACTTAATTGTAAGAATCATTCAAACAAAGCACAATTCATTGCCTGCACTATGGAGAGCCATACATCTGTACAGTACTTGGATTATTCTTTTTAGCAACTTTGCTTCAGACAGTGCAGATGCTGTGAATATAATCGAAAGAACGCAATCTGGATTAGGATGCCCATTTAATCACAGAGTATGAACTTGGATACCATTATGTCCACTATTTCCCAGAAAAAAGAAATGGTACACATTTCCAAATGGAAAGCATCACCTATGCCAGTCTTTCCCTTGCATAATGGCCATTGACACAAAACCTGCTTTATTTTATTTTACTTTTTGTCCCAAGTGAAGATTTGGTAGAGGAAACTAAATCTGTTTCCAGTTATATGACCCAGGGTTTCAATATCTCTACTTCCTTTGCTTATCTTGCCTTTGGCTCTAGTTAAGCAAGCCCAGATATCATAATGTCTATGATTGCAACCTAACACAATAATAGCACACAATATTGTAATATTTGCACAGCTGCTGTTAAGATTGTACTGCCCAAGTCTGTCTCCTATGAGTGTTCTATACCCTGGAAAAGAAAAATAAGAGTTTCTAGCTGCATGTAAGCTGATTTTGTTTCATGTTTTTGGTTTGCAATTTTCAATATGCTACATGGTTTAATAAATGGAGCCCTTGTAAAGATTTAAAAAGAAAGAAAGATAGATGATAGAAAGTTAGCTAACTAAATAGCTAGATGATAGATAGATAGATAGATAGATAGATAGATAGATAGATAGATAGATAGATAGATAGATATGGATGCATGCATGCATGCATGCATGCATGCATGCACTGATTTTAAAACTTATTTTAATTTTTTCTAGGTTATCCCATTTAATGAATTGAATTATTGTAGGGCCTATGTTCATCCAATAAAATTGTAAGACAATAATTAATTCCTTAATAATATTGTGTCCTTAGAATTTATAGAATTCTAGTAAACATAGCTACTCTTTCAACAAGTTTGGGCAATGTTTGCTGACATTCCTATGCTAAATATTATTGTAAACATTAGATTAGCAAATGTCAATCTTATACTGTATTTACAACCATCCTATAAAGTACATTTATAAGTCACTGTACATTAAGAAATTATCTCAGGTCTAATTGGAATCCAGCATTTTAATTTCAGGCTTTCAGACCAATCAACCGATACTGTATAATCAAACTATATACTTTTTAAAATCTGCAAATAGTAGATTATCGTTTAACATCTCCTGCCAGAAAATCTCTGAAATGATTACTCCCAATGTGACTTTTATGCTTCAACCAAACTGAATCCTTTAGAAGTTTTATAATAAATATAAGTATTTATTATGTAAGTATTAAATTAACTATTGCAATATGAATATTTATTTATTTATTTATTGAGTTATTTATTTATTTTACTTACATGCTGCCCATCGTGCCACAGGTAACCCTAGGTGTCTTACAAGCATTCAATTAAAATACAATCTAAAGCATTAAAACAATACATGGAGATCTTAAGATAAAATTCCATTAAAATAAAATTGAGCAAGGTAGAGATAAAGGGAGAAAAATGCATGTGGAGGAGGAGGTGCAGTGTTATATAATCCATTGGTCACCTTCAAAATTCCACATCCAATTTAATGGCACTGTTTACATTAACATAATGTTTCACAATTGGATATATATTCTTACTGAGGAATTTTTGAATTGTCATCCTGAAGATAATCAGATTAATTAGAGCATGGGTGTCAAACTCACATTGTCATGGCAGCATCATGTGACATTTCACAACTCCCCCCCTTCGCTAAACTGGATGTGGGCATGGCCAGCACATGACGCATCCAGCCCATGGGCCTCGAGTTTGACACCCCTGGATTAGAACATTTATTATACCTGAAGTTCAGGCAAAATGAGTTGACAAGATATAATAAAAGTAACTCCCACAAGATTACAGGGAAAAGAGATAAAGTACAAAAGAAAGAAGAGAAAAACAAGCAACCAACCAACCAATTAGCATAAGGCACCCATTCTTAAAACTGTATCTTGGTTTTCATGTTAATCATTTTGAGGAGATATAGATCTAGGATAGAAGGAAGCCAATAGAGAAAAATCACTGAACTGCTTCCCATTGATCCACTTCTCCTTCTGAAATAGTTGAGGGAGGGAGAGAAAGAGAGAGGGGGAGAAGAAAGAATGAAGCTTTGGGGTTTTGTTAGATGGAAGCATTTTTATTAAGTGACCACTGAGGAAAAGACAAACTAATGGCCCTCAGCCCCTAGCCAAGCTGACATGCTGCGTTTTATACTTCTACCTCTCCAGAAGCCATATAGAATGGCTATTCTTCATTTTATTGATTTATTATATTTATTTATCTCGCAGTTCAAACAACTCTCATTGGCTCTTAAACAGGTAGTCCAGTGTCAGTGTCATTTAGGATATGCTAACAGCTGTTTCACATGGAGAAAATGGCTATGACAGTTTGGATTTTAGTGCTCAGCACAGTTGTGACACTAATAGTACTAGAAGCAATAGCTATTGCAATATCTAAATCACATAGCACCTTAAAGACTAGAAGAATGATCATAACATACATATCTTTGTATTATAGATCACATCATCATACAAAAGAGCTAAACAACAAAGTTAGCATAACACGTTTATACAAATAGAATAAGACACACAATGTTTACAAATGAAATGAAAAAATCTATTTGTATCTGAAAAAATGTATTTTTCTATGTGTGTCTATATCTTTCTCTCTTTTTTCTCAGAAGTTGAATAAGCCAAATATTCTAACTTTCAATAATAATAATAATAATAATAATAATAATAATAATAATAATAATAACTCCGCCGTTGCTGGTCCCAAGCCCGGATGAGAAAGGAGGAGGGTTGGGGTCAGGTTGGCAACTGGCCCCATAAAAAAAACCCGCCAACCCATACAATATGGTGAAAGAAACGAATAAAAATTTTATACCACATTGGTCGTTGCACGGGTTAACAAGGGCTGCGGCAGATGTTGGGGTCCCTGGACATCCATCGACAAGTGGGCTACAAGTGGACCAGCCAACATAATGACAAAAATATAGTGCAGATGAAAACCGTGCCATAATGGCCTGTTACTACAACTCAGAGCCAGAAAAAAGAGGTTATTTAAAGCGAATGTATGAATTATGGAAAGAACAAGATCCAGATTCAAATGTTAGTGAACAATGACTAGCAGATCAAAGGCAATTTATTATACGGAATAAAGTGTTTAGTGAAGTTGAACTTGAGGAAATTCAGGCAAATTGCAAAACCAAAAAAACAATATCACAAGCAGAAATCTGATATTCAAGACACCACTACAGACATTACAGTAGAACTCCCAGAAGAAGCTCTCGGGGAGGAAATAACATCTCCACCACTAGAACCAGTTATCACTGAACCAACTGATGAACTAACTCAAAAACAAAAAGAATTGAAGGATAAGATCATGGAGGATTTTCTGCTTAATGAGGAAAAGCAACATTTACCATCACTAAAAACTGTGCCTAAGAAAATTTTGGCCCCTATCATGAAAATGGTTAATTGTTTTCAACAATTGAATCGGGATCCATCTTGGAAACGAACCAGTTAACGTACAGCGCAGCTGTAATAGTTACTAATGAACTAGGCATTAAAATCAAAGTACCTAGTCACACAACAGAAAAAGCATCAAAGCCAAAGTGGAAAATCCGATTAGAACAAAAAGTCAAAAAATTAAGGGCAGATGCTAGTAACTTAAAGAACATGCATGAGCAATGGCTTAAAAACAACAAAACCATAGATCGGCTAATCAGAAGATATAGATTGGATACAAGAAACATCAATGAAGCTGTAGAGATTGTAAAACAGCAGATAACAGCAACAGCTAGAAAAATTGAAAGGTATGAGGCACGAATCATCCAATATAAACAAAATCAGCAATTTCAATCAGACCAACGACGTTTTTATCAAAGTCTTAATGTGAATGGTGACACCAAAAGTGAAAAACCAGAAAAGCAGGCCACACTTGAATTCTGGAAAAAATTGGGGGGAAATGCAAAGGACTGCAATAAGGAAGCAAAGGGGATACATGACTTTGAGAAAAGCATTGGCAACAAACAAATGCAAGTATTAGAAATAACAACTGAGATGGTCAAAAATCGAGTAAAAAAGGTAAAGAATTGGAGATCACCTGGAAAGGACCAATTACATGGTTTCTGGCTCAAATATCTGACCAATTTACATGCAATATTGGCCAGGCAACTGAATGAAATTTTACAAAAGGGCCAAATTGATGAATGGTTGACAACTGGAAAAACATACTTGATTCAGAAAGATGCAACTAAAGGAACAACACCTGAAAACTACAGACCAATAACATGCTTGCCAACAACCTTCAAATTACTCACAGGCATTATTGCAGATAACATGATGGGTTATTTGGAAACAAACAACATCTTGCCAATAGAGCAAAAAGGCAACAAAAGAAGGAGCAGGGGCACAAAAGATCAGCTCCTAATTGATAAAATGATATTAGAAAATTGTAAGAACAGAAAAATGAACTTGAATATGATCTGGATTGATTACAAAAAGGCATTTGACTCACTGCCACATAGTTGGATCATAAAATGCTTAGAAACAACTGGCATTAGCAGAAATATTACATCCTTTACTGAAAAGGCGATGAAACAATGGAGAACTGAGTTGGCAGTAGGGAATGAGATCTACGGAATGGTTAATATCAAGTGAGGAATTTTCCAGGGTGATTCACTTTCACCTCTTCTCTTCATCATCGCAATGATCCCACTATCAGTAATCTTTAAAAAAATGAAACTAGGCTACCAAACAGCCAAAGAAGCTGAAAAAATTTCGCATTTACTATATATGGATGATTTGAAACTCTATGGAAAGTCAGAAATAGAAATCCAATCATTGACAAACACAGTCCGAGTATTCAGCACTGATATTTCAATGCAGTTTGGCATGGAAAAATGCACCACTGTATCCATAAAAAGAGGCAAAATCACTGCTTGTGAGGGAATTGAAATGCCCAATGGCCAACTAATTAAATGCAATGAAAATGAAGCCTACAAATACTTAGGCATTCTGCAGTTGGATAACATCAAGCATGGAGAAGTAAAAACTATTGTCAGGCGAGAGTACACCAACAGAGTTAGGAAAATTTTGAAATCTAAATTGAATGGTGGAAATACAATCAAGGCCATAAATACCTGGGCAATACCAGTTATAAGATACACAGCTGGTTTAGTTAACTGGACACAAGCTGATATGGACATTTTGGACCGAAAAACCAGGAAACTAATGACAATGCACTACAGTTTACATCCACATGGTGACACTGATAGACTTTACCTGCCCCAAAAATCAGGTGGCAGAGGATTATTACAAGTGAAGCAAACAGTTGAAGAAGAAAAACATGCACTGGCTGATTATTTAAGAGAAAGTCAAGAACATCTATTAATCGAAGTAAAGAATAAAAATCTACTGAAGGTCCAACAGATGAAACAAGAATACAGAAAAGATGTGATAAAATCAAGAATGGAAAATTGGCAGAACAAAGCATTGCATGGCCAATTTCTGGGAAAAATAAAAGATAAAGTGGATAGTGAAAAAACTTGGTTATGGTTAACAACAGGTACATTAAAGAAAGAAACAGAGTCACTAATCCTGGCTGCGCAAGAACAAGCTATCCGCACAAATGCTATTAAGGCCAAAATCGAAAAATCCTCTGATGATGCCAAATGCAGACTTTGCAAAGAAGTTGATGAAACTGTTGATCACATACTCAGCTGCTGTAAAAAAAAAACGCATAGACTGATTATAAATTGCGGCACAATTCAGTAGCAGAAATGATCCACTGGAATTTGTTCAAAAATTATAATATTAAAACAACAACAAATTGGTGGGAACATAAGCCTGAAAAAGTCACTGAAAATCAGATGGTCAAGATCTTATGGGATTTTCGTATACAAACGTACAAAATACTGGAACATAATACACCAGACATCACACTGGTTGAGAAAAATAAGGTCACAATCATAGACATTGCAATACCAGTTGATAGCAGGGCCACCGAAAAGGAACATGAAAAAATCGCAAAATACCAGGACTTAAAAATCAAAATTCAACGACTATGGCACAAACCAGCAGTGGTAATTCCAGTGGTAATCAGCACACTAGGTGCTATTCCAAAAGCACTGGAATTACATTTAAAACAGTTAAAAATTGACAAAATCACCATCAGTCAAATGCAAAAAGCCGCACTGCTTGGATCCGCATGCATATTACGAAAATATTTAAAGACGTCCTAGGCCCCTGGGTGGGACCCGACTTGTAATCAATGCCAAATCTGGCGAAACAATTGGCCGCTGTGATATAATTGTGATAATAATGTTTGTATGAAGAAATGTTTAAATAGTGCCACAAAAATAGAATGTGCTGTAAAGGGTGTTTCTAACATGTAGGAATGCTTAGTTGTCAATGCCACTGTTGCTTTAAAACTCCAGAAAGAATCTTCCAGGGCTGCCATTGGGGTTTTATTCTCAAGTACCAAGATAAATGAATTCTTCAAAGGACAAACTTCCCATTTTTCATTTCAGCCATCCATCATTGGGGAAAGTTAAATTTCTAAGTATACCATTAGGCTTCACACGTGTTCCTGATGTTTCATGGCAGTTCACAAGGTCTGGACAGTTTGATTTAACCAGCTGCCTGGAAGAGGGGTGGGGTGTGCATTCATGTCAATAAACAAACCTCTTTGGGATGACAGCGTCCTTCGAGGATCTTGTGGTTTTTTTTAGAAATTCTTTTATGTATGCCTGTCTTTTTTTAAAGAAACAAAACAGGCAAAACTTGTCTAATGTCGAGGAAAGTTCCATCTAAATTTCAGGTTTGGTCGTGGGTGGAATCTACTGCCAGAGAGCAAAACAACAGGATGTACATAAATTTTTCTTCTTTTGGAACACATGTTATGTAATAAACGATAGTTTACCTTCCAGCTGCACCCACCAAATATAATTTATTTTCATATATCAGGTGCTCAGGCCCTCTCAGAGTGGTAGAAAAGCTTGGGATATTTCTAATTTTGGAAGCTTCTGGCTTTAATAAAATGTAACCATGTTAGCATATGAAAAGAAAAGAAGGAGTCATAATTTGTATATTTTTTAAATTAAAAAACAATTGGCCCTTTTAGGTTTTGACCTCAGCTATAAGTGTGCATCTGTCTCTGCCCTCTCCCTCCCTTATTTTTCTTTGACTACTTGGCTAGATGTGGAGATGGAGGGGTTGGATAGCACAGCTCAACCTCTGTCCCAATTCAGTCAGGAGAAGCATCTTTGCAGTTTCAAGTCATTATTTGCTTGATAAAATACTGCTGAACCTTTAAAAACACCTAAAAATATTTTAAGGCATTTGTGTTTATGTGTCCCTATTATTAGTATACTCCAGTAGAAGCCATTCCATCAACTGCACATCATGACCTCATTATACAGATGCCAGAGTTATGTAATTTGGGTCCATTGGTCATGATGCAATGGATTATGCAACAACTATGGCCCCATTATCACCTGTAGATGGCTCTGGAATTCTGGGAGTTAAAGTCCACAGGTTGTAAAGAGACTATAGTTGCCTAGTTTTGCTATGTGGTTTGCTTCAGTTCTTCAAGATAGCAAGATGCACATAATGGAAGTTTGTCGGGTGTTTATATATCTATTGTTCATCCACTGTTTCTAATGGTAGTAGTTGGTAGTTGGTAGTTGGTAGTTGCGTTTATTTATAGGCCGCCCTTTTCCCTGAGGGGACTCAGGGCGGCTAACAACTTGTATGGGAAGGGGAAGACATACAATAACATAAAAACACAATGTATAATTAAAATCAAGCAACATTCATACAACATTCGGGTGGGGGCGGATTATAGTCTTTACCCCCAGGCCTGGCGGGATAGCCAGATCTTGAGGGCTGTGCGGAAGGTCTGAAGGGTGGTGCTGAGATTGCAAATAGCAAGACTACTGGTACAACATGGTTACCTTAGGGGAATTTAAAGTTCAGAAGTTTGTGATGATCTCTTATGCACATTTAGGATTCCATTGCTGTAAAGTTTCAAGAATGCATCTACTTGAGTTATGCTGAGGACTCCATGTTGTTTTGGGACTACCCTATGCTGATGAGCTTCTATTTATTTGTTTAACTTAATACTGGCTTGAGGTCTGGTTGACTTTGGGTGTGTGAATGTGTTTCTTCTTGTTCTTGGTGATTTATGAATTTTTTAGAATATATTTTGCTTTCCAGTTGATCCTGGGACATTCTAAAAACTAGTAATACTTTTGCCAGTAACACAAAAGTTATAGATAGATAGTACATTTGGCTCCAATGTGGTAATTTTAACAGTGTTTGGAAGCAATTTAAAAACAAACAAAAAACCATAGCAGCAAAAGTATAGTTTCATAAACTGGTATTTTCTTCCCAAGAAAGGCTGTTGAGGTATGATAAGTCTGAGCTGGTATTATTACTGTAGTTGGGGCTTACAGAAAAAAAATGCCAGTAAGAGATTAGAGAGTAAGAGTTTTCTGTAATTGGCTAAGTGCTTCAGGAGATTTCTTGAATGTATTTAAAAACTGAAAAAGTGAGAATCCTGTCAATTAATCAATAAATCTATCAATCATTGATTTGGTTGTATCCTAAGGGGTATTTTATGATGTTTTAAAATAATTTCAAAATCAACCCATTTACAATTTTTTATGCAACTTGGGTGTCTGGTAGTAGTTAGCATTGCCTTGCTTGTTCTCAACCTCCCTATTTTTGTTCTTCCAGAAAAGAAAGTATGTTGTTTTAAATATCATTCCATTGGAAGAAGTTAGTTTGGTAATGTGGATGCTTTGTTCTGAGATCAAAAGGATATGCATTTTCTGTTTCGAGTACAATCATCCAAATGGTTGCAACACTTTACTTTTCAATCAACTCCGATAACATATTCAAGCAAAAAATTAAAACTTTCAAATTTCAAGACATTGATAAAAATTTTGAATGAATGTAACCCATTTTATGGGAACCAAATTTGATGTCAAATTTGAGACAGATGTGCCGGTTGGCTTTGGACTGCAGTTTGAAGTGCTGTTATCAATTTTAAAGTCCTACATGTTTTGGGACCCAGATATCTCCAAGACTTCCTTCTCTGAGTTCAATCTGCCTGTGTAACTAAAGAAGGTTTGCTTAGTGTCTCAAATGCAAGGGAAGGCCATCTACAGAGACCTCAAGCTTTTTCAGTGATATCCCCTTGCCAGAGGTGGGTTCCTATACTGGTTCGCTGCTTGCTTTGCTCATGCGTGCACCGACCACGTGTTGCTGGTGCATGTGCAGTTGACTAAATATTGTTCTGCGCATGTGCAGAAACATGCCAGCAATAGCATAAGAGATCAGTGAACTAGTTTGGGGTGTGGCGATCCTGGGTCGCTGCCAATTCTGCAACCCAGGCCACAATTCCATTACTAGTTCAGCCAAACCAGGCTAAATCAGGAGCAACCCATCTCTGCCCCTTGCCTATGGAATAGTTTATTCCTGGTTATTCTACCTATTATACAAGCTGAAAAAAACATGCTTTTTCAGATCTCACTGGCCAAATATACCAGGACCTTCTTACTGTTACCTTAAATTGTTGTTTTTATAAATATTACTCCCTCCCCTCTTCTCTCTTCTCAGTCGTCTGACCCACAAAGAAGCTGTTATTAAGAGATAGGAAACAATTCTAGAAGTTGTGTTTTGAATATTTTCCCTAACTTAGCTTAATTAGAATCAAGTCACATTAATGATGAAGCCTGCCATTTGGTTCTTTGCACCTGGACTTATTTTATCTTTGCTGTGTCAAGACATTTATTTATTAAGTAAATTGATATTCTGCCGCAACAACAAATAGAGTCTAGCTGGCTAACAAAACAGCTATAAGAAAACATACTGTGTGCAAGTCATCTCTCCAATTATCTAGAATCCAGTTAGTGTAATTTATGAAGATAAATATAATTAACCTTATAATAATATCCAATGCTTCCTATTCTATGGACAAGAAATAGATCAGAGAAAATTGAACGCTAAAGCCAAGTTTATCAAGATTCTGTTTTATATATTGTTCATGGTTGCCCTGCATTATTCCCCATGTGCCTGGTTTTAAATAAAGTGGTAAGAATATTGTTTCTCATTTACCCCAGTGAAAATCAGTTTCCTATAAGTCAGTTCCTATGAGTCAGTTAAGGAATGAGAAGTGCATTCCTTAAGCTATGTTTTAATTTAATCCCACATCATATTTAAGTAAGGATGTGGTCTATTTTCTCCCCAAAAGAATTACTTCTGATCATTTTGAGTTTGAAGTCTTTGAACATTCTCGTTATTTTAAGGCTATTAATTTTGAAGGAACATATGCATCCACACCTGAAAATATGCAACTTTGAAACACAATGTTTAATAAACTTTGTTGAGAAATTGAGGGTTAAGGATCGAAAAGAGATTTATAGGATTCCCCCCCCCCCGGTTGTTTATATTCCCTTAAGTTTCTTTGGAGATTTTTGAATCCAGTGGGCAGTGTTGATAAGATCAGCCACTGACCATCTGAGTTTTGCTTAACTGATTGTGTATTATTTTGAAAGAAACATGAACCAGAGTTTACTTTCTTTGTCTCCCATTTAATGTTGAAATAAATTAAATGCATGTGATATTTCAAGTCACAATAAATATTGTCAATTAATATAAAAGAGTATATGTAAATATAAAAGGTAAGTATATTGCACAAGTAAAACAAGTTTCTTTCTAAGAAGGATGGTTGTGCAACATGATTTTATTCATATTTTTAATATCCTCTGAGGTAATTAATTTAATGTTATCTATAGAATGATTAGTTTAAGACATGCAGCCATTAACATTATATGTATGATAATTTATCTTCCTATAAAGAAAAAAAATCTAGATGTAGAAATAGCCTTTCTATAAATAACACTTAGGCCCTCTGTGTTTGAAACCTAAACCAGAAGTCTCCAACCTTGGCAACTTTAAGCCTGGCGGACTTCAACTCCCAGAATTCCCCAGCCAGCAGGCTGGGGAATTCTGGGAGTTGAAGTCCGCCAGGCTTAAAGTTGCCAAGGTTAGAGACCCCCTAGACCAGTGGTAGTCAACCTGGTCCCTACCGCCCACTAGTGGGCGTTCCAGCTTTCATGGTGGGCGGTAGGGATTTGCTGTAACTCTGCTTTATAAATTTTATAAAGTAAAGTTGCTTCGTTATTTTATAAATCACCATTACTGTGGAATTGGTGGGCGGTTAGAAAATTTTACTACTAACAGAAATACAAAAGTGGGGGGTAGGTATAAAAAGGTTGACTACCCCTGCCCTAGACTATCAATCTCATATACAAGGTGGGGTTTGTTTGTTTTTTAATTTAACAAACTTGATCTCAAAGCAATGCCTCTATCCTGATTAGGGCTGAAAGGGAACTCTTTTCCAACTCCCTAGAAAGGGCAAAATAAATAAAATAAACCACCTTTGGCTGTGAACAGAAAACGGTTTTATTATGTGATTATTATCCAAACTGCTTTATACAAATACTGTAAAACAATGAAATACAATTCTCTGGTATAGTTCCCTCTGGTATAGTGATTTGACTCTGGACTAAAAGCAAATTTAAATCCTATTAAAAAACAATGTGGTGCACTTCTCTTTCTGCTTACCATTAGGGCAGTGTTTCTCAACCTTGGCAACTTGAAGATGTCCGGACTTCAACTCCCAGAATTCTCCGCTGGCTGGGGAATTCTGGGAGTTGAAGTCCGGACATCTTCAAGTTGCCAAGGTTGAGAAACACTGCATTAGGGGATTGTGCTGAAGACTTTTATAAGAAGACCAGCATCTTCTCTAGTATCCAAGTGCATGTGTGAGCAGACAGACACTTTCAAAAGAGGCATTTCCCACAGAGACATTTTGACTTCTCTCTGAGAGGACTTGACTCTCTAGTGAAATCTTCTTTAGGATAAACCCAGGGCAGGAAGGAGGCATGTTCAGAGCTGCATGGTCTGCCTATTATTCTAACTCTGTAATAAAAGTACGTTTAGTCATCATGACTTGGCTGTTCAAACATAGTCTACCTTGAAGGATTGATGACTACTGGTAGTCCTTGACTTATGACCACAAATGAACTCAAAATTTCTGTTAAGTGAGTCATTTGTTAAGTGAGTATTGCCCCATGTTATGCCCTTTCTTGCCACAGTTATTAAATGAATCACTGCAGTTGATAAAGTTAGTAGCACAGTTGTTAAGTGAAACTGGCTTCCTCATTGATTATGCTGGTCAAAAGGTTGCAAAAGATTATCATATGACCTTGGGACACAGCAACGGTCATAAGTATGAACCTGTTGCCAAGCATTTGAATTTTGATCACAGGATCATGGAGCTGCTACAAAGGTTGTAAGTGTGAAACATAATCACCGGCTCATGGTTGACTCAGCCTTCCATCCTTCTGAGGTCAGTAAAATGAGGAGTCAGATTGTTGGGGGCAATAGGCTGACTTTGTAAACCACTTAGAGGAGGCTGTAAAGCATTGTGAAGTGGTATATAAGTCTAAGTACTAAGTGCTATTCCTATGTAGGCTTATTCTTGCTCTGGTACTTCCATATCCTCCTACTGATTATACTTGAATACAATATTTCATTCTCCAGCTAAAGCCTGATTCGTGAAATAATTGTTCAGATGTGATAAACTTGCTATTAGGCCTTAGAGCAGCAAAGCAGCCCTTCCCAAAAAGTAGGTCACAGCAGTAAATATATAAATAAATCAAGTGTTTATTTAACCCTAGCTTTGCATGCCATTCACATAGCACGACACCTAAATGATGCCAACTCATGATTAAAGCTTCTCTGTTGCATGTGTTTCCCTTAGTGAAAATATCCAAATACTCTAAAACACTTTCCTTTCCCGGAGGACATTGGTTGAATTAAAATTTCCCCATATTTTCCCCTTCCCATTTTTCACAGCTCTCTAAATCCTTGCCAATTCATTTCTATCAGCTGCAGAGTTAGTAAATCCCTCAGTTGATCTTTGTTCTTTCCAGCATTCCAGCCCATTCAAAGATTATGAAAGTTCCTTTTGAAAGCACTTCTGTGTGACAACAGTGAACTCATTCATTCCTATTTCCCTGTCCACCTTACTGATTTAAGGGCAGCAGATTGGAAGACTGGCTTATCATTTTTGCACTACCATCATTAACTTTGATATTTTATCACATTTCAGCAGGTTACAATATCCTGGTATGGAAAAGCAAAGCAAAACACAAGAAAAAGGAATGATTTCAGCTATAGTGCTCTAACTACTTGCAACAACTTCCTTTCTAAATGACCACTGGTGGACTCCATTGCTTCGTGATTGACTATTTGCAATGGTTGAGGGACAATTAATCCACATCTTCTTACAGCTTGATTTGGGAAGAAAAAAGGTGCTAGTGAAGGTATACATTTTTATAACTTGTTCCTATCTGCAGGGGATTAAAAATATTTTTAAAATAACAGCAGATAAATGGAATCTTCAAACTATTCCTGGGCAAGTCCACTCTATTTATCCAATAGGATAAAAATTTCCAGTCAAATTAAAAAAAAAAATGTTTTTTTTAACTGGGTTTTAATAGTTGGCTGCAAGACAGCGTTTTTTGGATAATATAATTAGCAAATATCCTGATATTCCCTAATTACAGAAGTAGATAGAACATAAGAATATTGAGAGTTTTCATGAATGGACATTGAGATGCTATTTTAGATGTAAAATTTTAATTAATTCACTCAAAATTATGTGTACGGCTGCCGATCTTAAAACAATTTGGGCCAACTCACAGCAATGAAATGCAATCTCTAGGCTTGCAAAATAGCATGAAAAGACTGTCTGTAAAATATTTATAAACTGGCTGCGCAAAGACACTTTTAATTGTAATGTCTTTGTCATTCCTTCAACATAATGTCATAGTGATAAAACATCCCCAAGCATTCTGTCTGGGTTACATGAACTAAGGACTGCCATTATTCGAACATATACTTAATCTCTAATATAGTAAAAATTAAGATACTAATGGCTTCATATCAGTAGGAGTTAAGATATTGTGAATGTTATATATTCTATTTCATCTGATTTTGAATAACCCACAGATAATGATGTGTTTAATTATGAACCAATATGTCTAATCTCTTTTAAAATAATAGCTGATTTTTGTAGTTTGATTCAGCGAAATGAAAGTCATTCATTCTTTTTAGTTTCACCTTTTTGTGTACAAGCAAATGCCACTCAATTTTCATACTGAGGTTTAAACAAAAGACAAGATTACTTAGATGATGATAATTGGTTTAGAATTTTCTTGATAGTGATATTAAACATTTCACTGAGCTCATTGTTAGTGTGCACCATTCTCGGTGCAGAAGTGTGATCTTTCTTGTTATAGCCGCAAAATATGAAGTTTTTAGAATTTAATTATGCAATGAGAATTGTTTGGGATTGTAGAGTGTCCCACAGAAATAAATAAGTATTGCTATAATCATTATTTCAGCTTTTCATATGCATTGGATTACAACTTCTGTAATTCAGGCTATAATTTCCAGCCTGAAATTTTTAATGTGCCATTGATCAGAAAAGAGCTTGTGCTGAATTTTATCTGCCCGTCATAAAGTTAAGCTATGATTGTATGAAAATATTTCAAAATAGCTAGTCTCATCCATCTATGAATTTCTTTTTTGGAACTGAAAAAGCTTGTTTTTCAAGGGAATTAAAAGCAGGGAAGGAAAAGTTTAAGACTTTTATTTATTTATTTTCACACTTCATAAACCAAATAGCTTTTAGTTGCAGCTAGTACATTTCACAATTTGTTGGAAACAATAGAATTCAATTTACAAACCAAATCTATCACTGTCTAGTCAAAAAATAAATAGTAGTTTGTCACTTAGTAAAATCTATAAGCATTTTGTTATGTATACAAGCAAATACGCTTTCAGATAATATTAGTGTACAGAGTGTCTGCTTTTCAACCTGAGTATCATGTTGTTGTGGTGGTGGCTTTTTTTCCCCTTTTAAGACAAAACAAGATTGTGTCACTTGGGTGAGGGATGAACTTGATATTACTACATCAACCAGCTCTTAGTACACTGCGTAATATGTATGTTTGTATTGGGAGAGCACTTATATATTAATTTTAATAGTATAATATTGTGTTTCCCCGAAATTAAGAGACAGTCTTATTTTCTTTTGACCCCTGAAATAAGCACTTGGCCTTATTTTCGGCGAGGTCTTATTATTTTTGAGGTGCAGGAGGCAGCGAACATGTGACTCTCCCGAGCTCCAATTTTCCTGGCAGAGGCACCGCAGACTAATCCTTCGCTGTTTCCAGAGTGGCCCCATGGGTCAGATCTAAGAACCCCACAGGCCGGATCTGGAACCTGGGCCTTGGATTATATCTTATTGACAATCATTAAAAATGGCTCATGTTATGTTTCTCCTGAAACAAAAATAGAAATTATCACTGAGTAGATTATACTGTTCAACTTGATTAATACCATTTATATTAATAATGCAGAATAATTAGTTACAATTGGTTTTGACAACTATTAATTAATTGGTCCTCCTTCTTTGCACCTGCAAAGAAATGTAGCCTGTTACTTTAACATTCTTGAAGGTTTTATCAGCAGTTTAAACTATACATGGGTTCTTCCACCCTTCCAGTTTGGCTTCTCTCTTTTCCTTTAATATCTACTGCTGCTTCCCTGACCAATGGGAAATCGACTGATGATGTCATGGAATGCTGTTGTATGTTTCTGCTAAATGGGCAGATGTGATATTTTAAATGAATGATGCATTAGAATGAAAAGGAAATGTAATAATTCCCTCCAATTCCATCCTTTTAAATACGAAGTCAGTATTTGAACTTGCCTCTTTGGATAAATAAAATATGTGTATTTTCTGGAAATAGAAACTAGAGCTTATTGGATGCAGCATCAATGTCCCCCACCCTCTTCATCCTGCTAGCAATTAGCCCCAGATTTCAATTACATAAATATCTTCCAACAGCATGGAATCCAACTGTTGCATGGTTAACATTTGATAATATTTAAAAAATGGTAATCAGTCAAAGCAATTTATTTTGTTTATCACTTGAAATGAATGTATTTTGATTTAGCAATGGCGTTTAAAACAGGACTTATTGATATTTCTTATTTGGTAATAATACAGCCACTGCTTTGTATCTTTGTTTATATATTGTTAGAGAAGCATCTGATCAATCATAATTGAGACCAAGGTAAGACAGTCCATCTGTAGGAGTGCAAATTCCTTCTAAAACCCTCAAATTTATTAGCATTGGCACAGATAATACATGTTGGTCTTAACTGAATAATATGGAACATACATGCAAAAAAACAGTGTAAAAAGTAAGTTTTACTTTAATTGTGGCATCTTCTGAGTAACATCAATAGACTCAGCACCTGCAATATATGTGGACCTTGAAATGATATTTTGAACCAAATTAAGGTTCTTACTGGAACTGGATAGGTTCAAATAAATGAAAGCACAGCAAACTTTCTTGATTGTTTATACCTTTCTAGACCATTTCATACAAGATAAGAATCCATTTAATTAAACTTTTCAAGTGAATAAAGCCTTGGTGAAATATTTCAAACAACTGATATCAATGCTTCTTATATTAGCCATAATTAATTTAGCTTAGATTAATTCTCAGTTAAATTAATTATAACGGTTGTATAATTATTATTCTTTTTCGATCATACAAATTAGACTGGAATGATTTGCTTTGGTTAATAACATACTCCCAAATATCTTGAAAATAAGTTATTTATTTTCCTTTGAAAAGGAGTTTTCAAGGAAAGGGTTGTGACACCTAAGAAGAAATCATAGTTCATTTCCAGTTCAACTTTTTCTATTCTTTTCTGCTAAGAATATTCACAGGAGATAACATCTGATGTGTTCTCAACATTTGTCTCTCAGGCAAAGGAAGAAACAGGTCAACCAGTATCTGCGACTGACGCACAGGATGGAATAAAAGTCATCATGGTTGATAATGCTCCCTTGAACCCATCCACACAAAAATATACCATAGTTTATGAATTTGCGATACAAGCAATACAAGTTTAATACACTACCTTTGTTATTAGCCAAAAGGCCAAGATGTGAGAAGCCAAGTTTAATAAGGCATTTCAATTTCATACAACTAGAGGATACTTTTGACTATTTCAGAGCTATTTGTAATGATGTCACAGATGAACAGAACAGAACAGAGGAGAAGAGAACGGAATGGAACAGAACAGAACAGAATGGAGCAGAGCAGAACAGAATTTTGTATTGGCCAAGTGTGATTGGACATGCAAGGAATTTGTCTCTGGTGCATAAGCTCACAGTGTACATACAGAGTGTACAATAACAAAATGAAAGGTCATGGATCATAGTACTTGAGAGACCGCCTACTGCCGATCACCTCCATACAACCCATCAGATCTCATCGTTTAGGCCTCCTCCGAGTTCCATCCGCTGGCCAATGCCGACTGGCCACCACACGGAGGAGAGCCTTCTCAGTGGTAGCCCTGACCCAATGGAACGATCTCCCCGTGGAGCTTCGTACCCTCACCACCCTCCAGACCTTCCGCACAGCCCTTAGAATCTGGCTATCCTGTCAGGCCTGGGGCTAAAGATTGTGACCCACCCGAATGGTATGAATGTTGCGTTTTAATTATGTACTGTCTATTTGTAAAAGTCTGTTTCCCCTCTTCCTTTTGATTGTGAGCCGCCCTGAGTCCCCCCAGGGAAAAGGGCAGCATACAAATAAACACAAACTAAACTAAACTAAACTAGTTACCTCAACATATTACCTCAAAATACTTATGGTCTTAATTCCCCCCCCCCCAAAGTGTCATTCTTGTTTCATAAATTTAATTTTGAGTACTAAAGTTAAAATATGTCCTAAATGGATAGCCAACACCCAGGGGAAGAATATTCAAACACCAATGTATGATGTAATTGGTAATTTCAGTATAAAATTAATGTCCTCTCAAGTTTTATTCTCTCCCTAAAACTCTGAAACCATGAATTAAAACTACTTAAACCTCCAGTGTCACTTGTAAATCATACCCTGTGTGAATTGTTGCAGATATACTCTTTCCTGAAACACTATATTGTGAATGACACAGTTTACTGATTTTGAGGAAATACGTATATATCGTTCAGGGTTGAAAACACTGTTGATTTTTGCACCCACATGTGTAAGTGTTTGACATGCAATGTCAATTGACTTTTACAAATCTGGACAGAGTGGCACTTTGCATTTAAAGTACATACATCTTCAAAATACAGAAAAAGTTTATTTTGAGCAGTTTTTTTCCCCAGCTCATAAAAAAAAAATGTTCCGGAGTTAACACAACAAAACATTTGGGGCCAAAATAGATCCAGTCTTTGGCCCTATTGGACCAGTTTTACTTAGATTAACTTCATTAATTTAGCTAACTTTCTTGAGATAAAATTTGATTTCCAGAATATAAAATCAGGCTATAAACTAACGGACATTTCCTTTGAAATGGGAAAAATGCCACCATACAAATAACTTTTGTAGGATTCCTGGATTAATTTCTCTTCTTTCCCACCGGAACTGGATGAATAACCTACTTATTAATTTCCAGTTAGCCCTATGACCCGACTGAAAGATATCACAATATCCTCTGCTTTTTGAGGAAGGATGGGGA
The DNA here is from genome assembly GCF_009769535.1 of Thamnophis elegans. Taxonomy (NCBI): domain Eukaryota; kingdom Metazoa; phylum Chordata; class Lepidosauria; order Squamata; family Natricidae; genus Thamnophis; species Thamnophis elegans. The sequence goes on along the minus strand of NC_045545.1, from coordinate 30,790,985 downwards.
TAATTTTTAGGGCCCAAATAGGTATAATATACTATGTTTGTCCTCCTCCCAATAAAGAAGGTGAAAAATTAAAAATCCTAACTTCCTCACATCCAGTCCACTGTAGCATCATAGCCCATTTTCCATCATTGATCTTTTCGAGAATGTCCACTGGAAGAGGGCCTGTAAAAAAAAACAAGATTACAATTGGAAACTTGATAGTTTTTACCTTATCTCCATTGATACCCCTGGCACTTTCACTACAGTCATTGCTTCTTTGTTGTCCCTCCCACTTTTAGCATTAACAACCTGGTTACTGCTAGGGTAGCCCACTATTATTTATGATCCCTAGACCTTGTCTACATGATAAAATCTTGTTCACATTTTAAGACATAAAATTTTAGATGAGAATTTTATCCAGGCAGATTTTCAAAGTTTAATGGTGTCTTGATATGCCCACTGTTCCCTTTTTAATATGTTTTTTATATATGGATGGAGTGAGTGGTATTTTATTCTGTATTATTAGAGAGGTTATGTTTTATTTTACTGGTTGTTTCCCCCCCCCCCCCCATCATCATTGAAGACTCTGATAATTACATTGGCAATATAAAACAAAACACCTTGCAGATCTTACCATAAATATCCCCCAGTCTTTTACATTTTATATTTTTGTTACAGTGAATACTGAAAGGATTTGCCAGCATTTTCATTTTAACTTGCACAAATGCAGTAAAGATAGTTATTTACTTAGGATTCAGTCCATAACATAAATATTCATGTAGACTAAAGTGACCAGATTTTCAGATTGGTAAAGAGAGACACCTTTGACGGAGGGGAGGGGTTGATTAAAAATTTTATACGGAGCAACAAAAATTTTCATATAACGCAAAAATAGTATTGTAATTTTTTTTATTTCAACATAACTACAATTTACAAATATAAATTGTAACTGTTGCCAAACATCAACATTTTGATCGGGTGACCATGAGGATTCTGCAACGGTCGCTAAGTGTGAAAATGGTCACTAAGTGTGAAAAATGGTCATCAGTCACTTTTTTCAATGTCATTGTAACTTTGGTCACTAAACCCATTATACCACCTTTCTTGCCAGAGTTCTTAAGTGAATAACTACAGCTGATAAGTTAGTAACATAAGTAAATCTGGTTTCCCTATTTGACTTTGTCAAAGGGTCACAAAAGACAATTATATGACTCCAGGACACTGAAACCATCATAAATACGAATCTGTTGCCAAACATCAAAATTTTGATCGCGTAACCATGAGGATTCTGCAACGGTCGCTAAGTGTGAAAAATGGTCATCAGTCACTTTTTTCAATGCCATTGTAACTTTGGTCACTAAGCCCATTATACCACCTTTCTTGCCACAGTTCTTAAGTGAATAACTGCAGCTGATCAGTTAGTAACATAAGTGAATCTGGTTTCCCCATTTGACTTTGCCAAAATGTGATTATATGACCCCAGGACACTGAAACCATCATAAATACGAATCTGTTGCCAAACATCAAAATTTTGATCGCATGACCATGAGGATTCTGCAACGGTCGCTAAGTGTGAAAATGGTGGCTAAGTGTGAAAAATGGTCATCAGTCACTTTTTTCAATGCCATTGTAACTTTGGTCACTAAACCCATTATACCACCTTTCTTGCCACAGTTCTTAAGTGAATAACTGCAGCTGGTATTTTGTATTTTGGATAGAATCTTTTTTTAAATAGTCTAAGACAATTTAAAAAAAGAATCTACACAGAATAAATTGAAGTAAAACATTTCAAACTATTCTTTCTATGCACAATATATTTCAAAGTATTGTGCATAGAATTTTTTAAAATGGTTTTACTTCAATTTATTTTGGATAGAATCTTTTTTTAAATAGTCTAAGACAATTTAAAAAAGAATCCACACAGAATAAAACTATTTTAAAAAATCCTCTGCACAATAAATAAAATATTATTTTAAAATACATTAAAAAATAAAAGAAGAAAACCCAGTTCACTTACCAGCAGGCACAAGTGAGCACTCCAAGTCAATCCAGAATGATGTAGATGTTAATACAAAGAACTGAGCAAATTAAAATGGTGATATTAGTCAGGAAATATTTTTCAAAGAAACTTTGCACCATTTTTCCCACACGAGCCGACCTCCAACCTCCGTGCCCCTCCCCTCCAGAAAATCCAGGAAGGAACACTCGCGGCTTCTCTAGCCAAGTATTTCCTGGAGCTCTATGGTACTTGATCATTTTTTCTTATAAAATGAGGTAAAAGGGGCCCCGGGGGCTGGGGTCCGTTTTGTTGCTTTGTTACTTTCATTAATATCTTCAATGAAAGTACTGAGACATAGAGAGGGATTAGATTAGTCTTTTGTCTTGCCCCGGTTAGGATTTCTTAAGCAAATCCACTGGGCTTTCAACATGAAGCCAGAAAATTGGGACTTTTTAAAAACACCCTGGGACACTGGACAAATTGTTATAAATCATGACTGTCCCGCTGAAATCGGGATGTCTGGTCATCTTAATGTAGACACTTCTACAGTGTATGTTCAAAAATGTCAAGATTTAATTTTTATTTAATCATGAAATTTGGAGACCAATGGTGGCCACGATGACACAATCAAAATTCTGCCTGTTTCATATACATGTTGCAGAGAAAAAAGGTGAACCTTGATCTCATTAGCATCTTGATTTTTTAAACTACATCCTAAAGATACCCTGCCTCCATATATCAATAGGTATGAAACTATTCTTTTTCCACCTAAACAACAATAGCTAGAGTATATAAAAAGAGTAAGAAATATCCTTGAATGAAATGAAATCAAACACCTGGGTTAAGAAAAAGAAAAGAAAGCCTACTAAAAATAATAAACACCAATATTTGATGATTTTAAAAAGATTATAGAAAAATGGAAGCAATGCTATAATCATAGAGCAATTTATATTCATACTTACAACTGCTGTAAAAGAAAGTAGGAAGTCACTTCTTCACAATCTTTTTGTTTTCTTTGATTTCTGCACTCATTTCTTTTTTCTTTCTTCATACTAAATATTAGTTTTTGTTAGTTTTTGTTCTGTTTTAAAATTCTAATAGTTTATTTAAAATATCAGTTTATATGCAGTGTTGCCTTTTGTTATTTAAATTTCTCTTTTCTCTCTCTTTTCAAGGGTCCTATCAACAACACCACAACCATATATTTTTCTAATATTCCTGCACCTCTCAACCTTATTACTCACATACTCATGTTGCAATTTGATCTTCATTTATTCTTTCTACATGATGAGACCACATAATGTACTGATTTTGAAGTAGTCAGTCATGTTTGTTTTTAATTCACATTCGTGCCATAGCTATTCTTTCTTAATTCTATCCCTTCTCCTTTTACCACAAACATTTCATAAGTAACTTATTCCCATAATGTGGAACTTACCCATCTCTCATTTACATATAACAACCCATTTTTCAATGATTTGGCAATTATTTATTTCTCTCCACAATACTACCTACTACTTTTATACCAGTATTTGGTATTCTTAAATTTTTCCCATTATTCTCTCATTTTTAGTAAACATTACTAAGTTATAAAATTCAGCTACTTGTCCTATTTTTATTTGTTTTTGCAATTGATGTATAATTTGAAATATTCACTCCATTTTATCTATTCAACACAGCTACTATGTTTTTTGGTGCATTAATTTTCAGATCTGAACTAACTTCTAGCTTCATACTACTTAATTTTTGCTACAAATCACCCTGATTCTTAGCCAAGACACAAAATTATCAGTGCACAAAAGTACAGTTTTATTCACAATCCAGCCAACACACACCTCTAATCTTTCCAGACAAATTCCACGTACCTTTATCTAGAAATACATTAAACAAGCACAGGGATTTTATACACTCTTATCTTACTACTTAGTGAAGGTTCGGCTATTTACTAAGCATTTCACTTAACTCCCAGGCATGTTTTGCTTCCATCCTGTACCACTTTTACTGAATTCTGCCACCCTGCTTCAACTACATAGTAAAACATTCCTTAATTCAAGATTATTTGTTTTATGCTTTCCTTAAATTAACAAAGAGTACAATAAATTTTCTCATATTTGAAAGCCATTTTCAGTTTTTAAAAAAATCTGTTCTCACACACCCCTGCCTGGCATAAACCATCATTGTGCATGACAAATTATGCTCACTTTCACTTCTTTAACCTTTTAAATCAGAATTCTGCCAGACATTAAAATATGGACGTGTTTGCTTAGAGCTGCACATACTGTTAATTATGTCAGTGCCTGATGATTAAAAAGATGCTGTTCCAGTTTCACTATCTGCACCTATAGTCTTCAATTTATTTTTCAACATTCTCACAGGACATCTGATATTTTTCATAATTTCCCCTTGTGTCCTAATTTTTATAGTATTCATTTCAACTTCCCTCTTTGACATATCATTATCATTCTCATATTGACCTTCCAAATCTCTAAAATACTTCTTTCTAGCATTATTTTATTTCAGTTTCATCTTGGAGCAATTCTACTTTTATATTCTGAATTTCATTCACTTTGTGAGACTTTTTGTTTAGATTTCTTCAATCCTTTACAAAATAAGTGTTTAATTAAATTACAATTGTTCTACATTTTCCATCTTTTTAACTACTCTAATTCTTTACAACTGTCTTCTTCTTGGTCTACATATTATGCAATATCTTTCATCCTCCTTTTTTTTTTCAGCGAACATATTTTTATGTTCATTTTTCCCATCCATGGATAACAATGCTTTTTATTTGGTTCAATTATACTTTCTATTCTCCAGTGACATTAATCATTCTTTTAATATTTTTATACAGTACGTGCTATTTGCTTTGTACTATCATTATCATTTCATTCCTTCTTTTCTTTTCTTCCATGTTTATTCTCCAAAGTCCACTCTGACACTCCCCCAAAAAATCCTTTTATCACCCTCATTAAGTCTTTCAATATTTCATATTAAGGAATCAAAACAAGTACACTTTTAGATTTAGTCTATTGCCATGGGAACATAGAGATAGATTTATGCTTAAAGCGCATATTCAAAACATAGACATTTTTCCAAGAATATACTCACCAAACCATTACCTTTCTAAATCATTCTTGGATCTCTGAATCATTCAATCTCTTTTTCTAGATTTCTTTTTTCGTTCCCACTTATTAATTCATATCCATGAGAAGAATATTTCCCATTGTCCCTCTCTGGATTATAGTTATACCTAGAATACAGTTTCACTTTATATGATTTGCTCCATTAAAAATGTCTTCCTTTGTATTAAAAAGTATAATTTGTTAATAACTTTTTTAAAGTCTTAAAGATTACAAGATTCTCTTCCTCTCTCTTCAATTTTCTAAACAATAATGGTAAAAGATCAAATAAAGGAGTCTCTGCAGATTTTACTCAGCTAGTCATTGCCAACTATAGGGGTTGGTGCTCATCTCCATTTCAAGGCCATTGAGTTAGCACCATCTGAAGACATTTTTGTAGCCATGTGGCCAGCATGATGCCATAAAGCCGTTTTACTTTCCCAACAAAATTGTAGCTATTTATCTACTTGCCTTTGTATGCTTTCAAAATGCTAGGTTGGCAGGAGCAGGGGTCAGGATGGGAACTCACCTTGTCATGGGGTGCTCGGGTCTTGAACCTGGATTCCTGGCTTCCCAGCCAACAAGCCCAGTGTCTTAATTACTGAGCCACCGTGTTGCTCAAACAATCCTTGAGATCAAATAAAATTGATCTCTGAATCAGTTGGACATGAGACATGGCACAGACACATAGTGTCAGCCTCTGTTTTGCTGCTTGCTTTTCTGCTGCCATTGAAATGGGGAGGGAGGGCATGGTATTTGGGTGAGGGAAATAATCTGTACAGGAGGACTGTTAATTGGGAGTTGTTCTCACCATTCGTTTGTGCATGTGGAAGGAGGGGAGTTTCCCGCCAAGGCCAACTGTCCGGCATACCAACTTGATGATGCTTTTTGAAGATGTCTCCCACCTGACAGCTGTGGTGATATACGATTGGACTATGGACTGGGGTACCAAGGGGAGGGGTATGAATCCTGTATTGATATCTAATGCTTTCGCGCCTTTTTACTCAGATCCAGCTTGGCTTAGCTTCTCATTACTTATAATCAGTAAAAGTACACTTAATTCTGCAAAATGGAGTTGAGTGGTTTCTTTCTTGGTTATTAAGTGAAGGAGCCATGACACATAGGTCATATTTTAAAGCTGGCATGATGAATACAAGTTTGATGCATAATTGTCCACATTATACCACTTTCATAATTAAACCTATCTCTTTACTTCCCTGCATATATCCATCAGCACAGTTCTCCAAGATTAGGCTATTTTCATTTGCATCTATTACATTATATTTTTCTTTCTTTTAATTTCACAGACATAAAAATCATATATTCATTTCATTTCATTTCACTTGCTAAGTCATGTTATTTACTGTTAGATATCAGTTCTAACTATAGTGGTTTCCACCAAGGTCCTCTGTTCCAGTAGGAACAGAGGTTTAATCCTATTGGTTGAAGGTTCTGACAGCTCCCTATAAAAGGGCTGCTGTCAGACTTAACCTTTGCTGGATTGTTCTCACTTGTTGTATTCAATAAAGAGCTATTGTTACCATTAAGCCTGTGTGTACCTATCCATTACCCAATCTAACACTGGCAACAAAGGTGGGATTGGAAGGCAACTAGGCGAACCAAAAAGAGCGTAGCAATCCAGCAAGTACATCCAGCCCGGAGCTCAGCATCCAATCGAGCAGCCATTCTTGAGTGGCAAACTCAAATCACCTTCTGTACACAAAATGGCTATGCATGCCCCACCGACTCCATATGACCCAGTCACTGAGTACTGGGAATTGTTCTGACCCCCCTCTTTGCTCATTCACAAACGACAGCCAGACAGAACTTCAAAAGAAATATCTTTATCAGTCCTGGCTCAAGCTGGCTATGAGCCCAAAATAAACATAGATAAAGTCTCTGGCAAAAAGTTACACCGCAAATGCAAAAACAAAACTCTTACAGCAAACCAGGTTTACAGAAAGCAAATCACTTATCCAAGTGCCTCTTTGAATCACTAACTCAAACAGGAACGAAACTGAACTCACGAACAAATGAACAACAAACAACGTTGACTTTTGCGACTAAGGCGTGGCACTATCAGCCTAGAGCCGAGGTGGCGCAGTGGTTAAATGCAGCACTGCAGGCTACTGCTAGATCAGCAGTTCAGCGGTTCAAATCTCACCGGCTCAGGGTTGACTCAGCCTTCCGAGGTGGGTAAAATGAGGACCCGGATTGTTGGGGGCAATATGCTGACTCTCTGTAAACCGCTTAGAGAGGGCTGAAAGCCCTATGAAGCGGTATATAAGTCTACTGCTATTGCTATTGCTATTTTATCTGCAGGAGAAGACCCTAACGAGCAACAGCTGTTCATTATCCTGCATCCTGAAAAAACTCACAGATTTCTGCTGAGTCACAACACTATCCCTCATCACAGGGCCCTTCCCCCGGGTCTGACAGTCTGGATGCAGTCGGAATGGATTGTCCATAAGATGGCTTGCACTCATTTCCTGTGTTTCCTCCTTCGTGCTTCCCAAATACCTGCAGGAATATTCCCCTTGATCCAATGCTCCTCAGGTATCCAGTGGCCACTACGTCTCTTCCCGCCCTGCGCGGCATCAACACCCCGTCCAGGGTTCTCCACCCTCTCCAAGGCCGACCCACCAGCCCCCGTACTGTCAGACTCTGGCAGTGGCTCTAACAGCTCCGGCTGAGCCTTAACACCCTGTCCAGGGTCCTCCACCTCCTCCAAGGCCAACTCATAAGACACCTCCCCGTCAGAGTCTGGCGGCAGCTCCACCGACTCCTGCCAGGCCACCACACTATCCCCCACTGCAGGGCCCCTCCCCCAGTTCCGATGCTCGGAACGCGGGTCGGAAGGGTTCGTGATGGCCTCCATGGAACACAGTCCAAGAAACTGGTACCCCACCAGGAACTTAGCAACGAAGTCCTGTACTGTGGGGACCGGGGTCGGCAAGGGCTGGAATCTTGGCGAAGCCCTCCTCGCAGACCTGGCCCATTGGCACTGGACACATGACTCCACGCACTTCCGCACATCATTTCTCAAACGGGGCCACCAAAACTGATGGGATGCCAGGCGCAATGTCCAGAAAAAACCCCAACATCTCCCTGCAGAAGCGCCATGAACCTGAGAGAGCACCCGTCTATGGAAGTGCTCTGCGGGAACATAGAGCCGCCCCCAATACTTCAAAAGATCCCTTCCAAAGTCCATGGAGAAGCCGGCCCTACTTCCGCCTTTCGTCGCTCCACCCATTCGTCACCCCGCTGCACATCCCGTATCAGAGACTGTATGCTCACAGGATGATAAACTGCAGCGCAGGATGCAACGGGTAGAACAGTCCAAGGTGGAAGCGGGTTTGCAGGGTCAGAGTTCTCCGATTTCCTAGGCAGGGCATCCGCCCTGGGATTCCATACCCTATGAATGCACGCTACATTGTGCGAATGGGGTATCACAGCTGCACAAATGTGCCGGTTGTCTGACACGATAGTTCGTTGCTGAGGGACAGCCACAGTCCGCGCAACCCTTCTATTCGTCTTGGGGCAACTCCCCGCCAGATGTCCAAGATCCTCACAGTAGAAGCACAATCCCTCAGCGCGTCGTCTGTCCATCTCTGTACGTGACACTCGAGGTCTGACAGCACCCAACTCCATGGGCTCCTCCCAGTCCACTGCAGTCTCTTGATGAACCGGTATGCTGGTTGTCTCCTGGAACACACGGCGAGGCCTTCGCCTCTGCAGCCGGGCGTCTATCTGGAGGCACAAGTGGACCAACGCGTTGAACGTTGGTGGCCTGTCCCCCCTCGCCAGTTCATCTTGCAAGGCATCAGACAATCCATCTTGGAAAGTGTCCATCAGAGCTGGTTCATTCCATGTTGAATTCTGACTATGCAGCCTGAATTCACTGACATAGTCTTGCAATGAACCACTCCCCTGCTGCCGTGACTTCATATGTCTAGTTGATGTTTCCCTCTTAATAGGATCCTCAAACATCCGTTTAAAGTATTGACAAAAACCCTGGAAGTCATCCAACAAAGGGCTCGGCTGAGTTAATAAGGGGGTAGCCCAACGGGCAGCTGTGCGAGCCCAAAATAAACATGGATAAAGTCTCTGGCAAAAAGTTACACAGCAAATGCATGGCCTGCCCGACGTCTTGGACAGGTCTGATAATGAGCCCCAATTCATAGCCATGCAATTTGAGACCTTCCTAGCAACTCAGGGAATCAGGCATGCCCTGGTTGCGCCATTCCATCTGGCCTCCAATGGTCAAGCAGAGAGAATGGTGAGATCTGACCAACTCCGTGGCCGCCTCTCCAACTCCACTCTTAGAGAACCAGAGGTAACTCCTGCATGAGTTAGCCAAAGCCCTACCCAAATGGAGCAAACACTCACTCCTTCCACGGGAACGCAAGCCCAAGGCTACGGGAAACTTATCTGGTTTTGTTGCAGGCCGCAGAGAGCTCCGAGTGAACCAGCTCTAGAAACTCCAGCCGCGGCCTGTGAAAGGTTCCAGGAGCTTCCACCAAACAGAGCTGCGGAGCAGACAGGTCCATCCGACCTGTCCAAGGAAACCCCTCCTATTGAACTGCGCAGGTCAGGGAGAGCGACCCAAAAGCCCGCCTACCTGCGTGACTATATTACAAGTAGGATTGTTCCATCCAAGAGGGGAGGGGTGTTAGATATTGAACCGAGGTTTGATCCTATTGGTCGAAGGATCTGACATCTCCCTATAAAAGGGCTGCTGTCAGACTCAACCTTCGCTGGATTGTTCTCACTTGTTTTTTTTCAGTAAAGAGCTGTTGTTACCTTTAAGCCTGTGTGTGCCTATCCATTACCCAATCTAACATTTACCATTTAATCTTCTTACATTCCATGATCAGAGGGGTCCAATAAATGTCTAGTTGCCAATTATGGTTTTAATCAATCAAAACTTTCACACTATGTTTTTTTAATGACACACAGACAAGGTGTAGACTAGGTCACTAGTCTAAATCATGTCTGTACTAAATGCAATATTTCCTGGTAGGTATAGGATGAACAGTTCTGGAACATTTGCCACAAACACAAGCAAAACATAGTTTTACCCAAACATGCTCTTCTAGCCTTGCCTGCAAGTCTTTAGTTAGGAGGTTAGCAGTGTAATACACAATATAAGCACAACCCAACTGAAACTATTTGTTATTTCACAGTAGCAAACTTGTCTGGATTCAGATCATGTAGGCTGGTTTTTGTGTGTGTCTGGTTTATATCCTCAATTGGCAAATGGACTTCTATAATTTGAAAATAGAGCTTTCTAACCTCTTCTCTCCTACTTAAACTCCTTGTTCTTCACCAAGGCCATTCCTAGATGAGAACTATTTTTGCAAGAGGACTAGTAGATAAAGGGCACTGTTCCTAATAGCATTTTTTGAAAGTACAAAGGTAAATGGATACAATTCATGAAGAAATATTTTTCTCCAGTCTATTTTGTCCCTTCTGAATTTCTCAGCAACATAAAATTCCCAATCAGATTTTAGATAGCAAGACCAATTGTATAGCATATGGCTAAATGTTTTCTCTTTACCAGAACTGACCCCAGGTTTAAAATACAGATTGTTTTAATAATATTGTGGGTCGCATATTAAAATTAACTTGAATTTGGACTCATTCAGATGATCTAATTGCCCTAAATAAACAAATTTCATGTGAAATGTGAAATGGTTACGTGGAGATCAATTCTACCCATTTTGGTTTTTTTGCATAGCAGATAACAATAACATCCTCTTTGATCAAATATCCATGCTCTAGATATCTAAGAATCCTTTTGCCACATCCTTCCTATGATTGTTGTAAACATACCATCAATTAAAAAAATTAAGTAATTAGAAAGTAATTTCACTATGAGTGATATGTGCAAATCGCACTGTGTTTACAATAACCCTCAACAATCCTCACTTTGTCAGATAGAGAAAATGCCCTGTGTTATGATTTTATTTAAAAGTATAGTATAACCCAAAGGCTTATTTGCAACAGTCCTTAATTTCATGTTTGAAGGACAAGCATTCTATGTATTAATTATTTAGAATACCAGACAAGCGGGCAAAACCTGCAAAATGAGCTCCTTCAAATCCAAGCATATCAGGGTTTAAGTTTTGAGGATGAGATAAAGTTCTCGAGTGTCTTTTCTCTCTGCAAAATTTTTGAAAAAAGAATATTATCAGATGCTCACCATTTTCATACATGAGAAGAAGTCTAGCTATAGCTCCATGAGATTTAATTTCCTAATTTACCATAGTTTAAAAGTTTACCGTATATACTCGAGTATAGGCCGACCCGAATATAAGCCGAGGCACCTAATTTTACCACAAAAAATTGGAAAAGTTATTGACTCGAGTATAAGCCTAGGGTGGGAAATGCAGCAGCTACCAGTAAATTTCAAAAATAAAAATAGATACCAATAATGTTTTTGAATATTTATTTCAAAGAAAAACAGTAAACTAGCTCTGTAAGTGGAAAAGAGGGTCAATAAAAACAATATGGTATCAACAATAACTTTAAAAGTACAAAAACCTTAGCTCATTCAGCAACCAAGCTAAAACACAAGAGTTAAAATCCTTCAAAACTGGATTCCTTCTCATCATCTGTATGTTATGGTCTCGCTTTCTCTCTCTCCCTCTCCCTCCCTCATCTCATTATCATCTATCTCAGTGTTTCTCCACCTTGAAGACTTGAAAGTATGTGGACTTCAACTCCCAGAATTCTGGGAGTTGAAGTCCACACACTTTCAAGTCTCCAAGGTGGAGAAACACTGATCTATCTAATTAATATAATTATTTCTCCCTCTCTTTTTCACTCTCTCTCCAGCGCACACATGCAAATGCATAGGGCAGCCCAACTGAGTCAATAAAATCATGCCATGCCAAAACTATTTTAAATAAAGATATGAAATTAATCAAGTATTGCATTTATTTTTCAAAATGAATGTACATTTTTTTTATTTAAGTTTTTTACCCCATCAAGGTATTCAAAGCAGTTAACAGATTTTTTTAAAATTGAAATCTACTTAAAAACTGGTGTTAATTTAATTCAAAAAGCCTGGCTAAAAAGGGAATTATCCTTTTCTAAAACCAAAAAAGAAAGAAGAACTGCCACAGGATTGTATTCCGTAGTATTTAATCAATGCATAGCTTTCAAATGTAATCCAAATTATATATCTAAACAACATTATAAATCATTTAAATATCAGAAGATTCGAGCATTGTTTTTTCTGATCTCTTGGCAGAAAGAATTTGTACTGGCATTTTATGGAGCCCGAGCTCTGATGAGGGGGAAAGAGAGGACTTTTCTTACGCCTGCATCAGAGCTGGGGGGGGGGGGAGAAAGGACTTTACCCCACTGATTAAAGTTCTTTCTTTCTTTCTTGGCGAGTGGGGAGTCCCATCCCACCCCGCCCGTCCCCGCCAGCGCAGCCAGGCTGCAATCGGTGGTCATCCCTGCTACAATCCGCGCCGCCCGCCTCATCAGCGGAATCTAATTCAAGAGATCTTAATCTTGACAGCGTTGTTGGGATCTGCGGGTGAAATTACTTTAATCAATGGGGTAAAGTCCTTTCTCGCACCCCCCACCCCAGCTCTGATGCGGGCGTAAGGAAAGTCCTCTCTTTCCCCCTCATCAGAGCACAGCCTGGGAAGCGAGTGGAAGTTCTCTGCGCGACTGAAACGGAAGCCGCGGCAGGAGAGTGAGGCTGCTGCCAGCCGTTTCACCTCGCGCAGAGAACTTCCACTGGGTCCCGAAATGGAGGAGAAAAAGGGGCGCCCCCTTTTCTCCTCCATTTCGGGCAAATTTTTCACTGACTCGAGTATAAGCCGAGGCGGCTTTTTTCAGCCCAAAAAGTGGGCTGAAAAACTCGGCCTATACTCGAGTATATACGGTATTTCTTTTGGATATGTTGTTGTTATAAATCTGTCTGTTTCCAAAGAAGAAGTATACATTAAAAGCTCCCCTAAAAGAAGTGGCATTCCTGCATTAGATTTACAGGGTGCTTTTTTTTCAGACTACTATTTATCACTGGATCCTTCAAACAACCAATTGCCTTATCTATTTCTGTCTTTCTCCCTGTCTTTCAATCTCTCTCACGCATATACAAACACACATATACCATAACTTAGGCCAGTGTTACTTAGATCAGCAACTTTAAGATGTGTAAACTTCAACTCCATACTGGGAATTATTAATAATGCCCAATAATTAATTCCACACATCTTAAAAATTGCCCAGGTTGAGAAATGGTGATTTAGACCCTATCAGAAAAATAGAGATGAGGGGGGAGGAACTCAGAATCTCTTTCTTTTGATTATTAGTTCTTCTAAGAAGCTTGTGAGCTTGATATTTAGAAGAAATAAACTTCACAAAAGTAAGAAAGTAAGACCCAGAGTAAAGTAAAATAACAAATACATTTTTAAACAAGTTTTTCACTTCACATTTTGAATTTGATCTTGTAGTGAAGTAAATAAATATGCTACGTATTTCTCAAACTGACCTCTTCATACGAATTAGAGGCTACACAGCTGTCACATTTTATGTTTGCATGTATCTGTAGTCATAAATATTCAGCTGAAAATATTTGACTTTATCTCAACTGATCTTCTGAACATCTAGGTGGTATTAAGTGCAAAAGACTGTGATGAATCCTATGGGTGTTTCAGCTGCTGCCCTGTTCTGGCTCCTGGGGAACATTGCATGAAAAATGCACATCAGTGTAAGTGAGATCAGATTTGACCCCTAGCAAGAAATAAGGAAATACAATCCTGGCTCCTCCCTTCTCCTCCCTCCTCCCTTCCACCCTATTTTCAGGTCCTCTTGGCTTCCCTACATGACTGTTCTATATTATGATCTTTTTAAATAAGCAGCCTGTCGTTAGCTTTTATGCTAGTGCTTATTCAGCCGGACTACAGTTGAGGCTTCTTTGTTTTCAAGACTTACATAGCGTGTAAGTGGCAGATGTTTCCCATCTCTTGACTCCTGGTGAAATAAACAAGAGCTTCAGTACCCTTCACCTCTCAACTGCTACATTACCTATTTCCAAAGTACAAAAAGGATGGATTTGTGTTTACACAATGCAGCTTTGAAGTGCTTTCCAGGTTTATGTCAAAAGTAGTCTCTCTGAGCAAAGATAACCATAGGGAAGGAATCAACAGGGCCGCTATAAAAGTCACCTTCCATATTAACCAGGAAAATGATTCTTAAATTTTAAAAAAAGTTGGGTATTTGGATACAGGGCCTGTCATCCATCAACAAAGACTGAGTTACTTAGTTATAAAAAGTTGTGGTAAGTTAGAGGAAGGAGTGCCGGTTATACTGGAAGCATACCATGATAATATCAGGCAGTATTTGTAAATAATAAGTTGCAAACGAAAATATTATTACTCACTCCCCACTAGTGTTATTAATTTGAATTCCAGAGTCAGCAATGCAAAGTGTTGCTTCCTTTGGATGAATGCATACTTGCTTATAGTGTCTTTATTTTATTTATAAATATTCAAGCAAATAGTCCTGGGGCCAAACTATGGATCTTTACGTGGCTTGACATGAAGCGATAAACTGGTAATATGATTGAATAAACTCTGCCACTTTATATTACATGCCAATTAAAGCACTTTTAATCATGTTCCCCACATAAAAAATAATACTATCCAAGAATCAGAAAAATAAAAGTTAGGGGAGAAAGATAGTAGCCCAGACTTTTGCATTTATGTACCAATCTTTTGTTTGCAAAATGTGCTTAGTATAGGCAAACATTACAGAATGTAATGTCTATCTGTAGTTTGAAGACCTTTAGTTCTCTGCATGGTGGGCAGGTTATAAATATTTTAAATCCTCTGGATAGTGGGCGGGATAGAAATATTATAAATATTCTGGATAGTGAAGAAGGCTATACATATTTTAAATAAATGAAATCTACCAATTCAAAATTCTATACATGAAAAGGCCAGGTCTAATACATATTCCTACAGCCAGCAGTAAATCTACCAATTATACATGCAAATCCCACAGAGAGTACTTCCAGAGATATTGTATGTGGAAAAAACATGTCTGTCTCCATAAATCCATTACAAGAATTGTGTTTTGTTTGTGCATTCATGCGGGGAAGGATTGGATATTATCCCATCATTCCCAGTTGCACTTTTAGGTGCATTTCCAATATGCACAGTTATTGCATTAAAAGGAATGTCCAACAGCCATAAGTATATTTTTAATGTGTAACTCTTGAATAGCTCCATAAGAATATAAAGCACACAAATATACTCCCATAAAGAATAAAGCCAATTTCTGAGATGTATGATCTGAGATATATAATAGTTAATTAGTTTTAACCTTTCAGTTGGGTCTGACTCTTGGTGACTTTATAGACAAGGGATCTCCATGCTACCTTGTCAAGCATAGCTTTCAAATGTTGGATGCCCACCTTTCTATTAGCTTTCATGGTATCAAGCCAGTGAGTTCTTTGCTTGCCCCTTCTTCTTGATCCACTAGCCATTCCTTCCATTATTGACTTCTCCAATGAATTTGCATGCATGACATGGCCAAAGTAAACAAGATGAAGTGTTGTGATTTTGGCTTTTAGTAAGGTTTCTGGATTTATACAATTCAGCAGCTTTCTGTTGGTTGTTCCAGCTGTCTATGGTATATTCAATAATTTACACCAGCACCACAGTTCAAAGGAGTCCACTTTTCTTTGATCACCTATTCTTAGTGTCCAACTCTCATATCCATACATCATTATAGGGAAGACTAGTGTTCTAAGTAGCCTGCTTTGTATCTCTGCTTTTCCAGACCTTATTCTGCTAACCATTGTAATGCGGCTTAAGATTATCCTGTGTTTGATATCAGGTATAGAATTGCCATCTTGAACAATTTTTCTTCCAAGGAAGATAAATTCTTGAACTATTTCAATTTCCTCCTTGTTGATTTTAAACATCTTATGTCCATCTGTAGTTGTTGTCATTATAACTCCTTGTAAATGTTTTCATAAAACATATCTAAAATGTTGTATAAAAAGTGCATTATTATGTAACACAAAACAGTCTGTGCCTGGATGTATTCCTCTCTGAATCACGCATTGCTATTTACTTTATCCTGCAATGCTTGTGTTAGTTTATATGTAAATTGCACTGTAATAACGAATGAAAAGCAATCAAGTCATAGCAAGAATGTAGGATCAACTTGCAGAACATGACAATAATAAAGAATGAAAGAGGACAACACCTTTCTTATTTTGAACAGGAAGTAGCTTCATTCATTATTGTGACAATGATTATGATATTAAAAACAATAAAAGAACATGTGACAAATTTGTTATTTTTAAAATTAATGACAATAATTTAATATTACTCTCTTTGAGATGGAAATTTTACTAACATTTTGGATGGGAGTCCACATTCAACACCACATTCCAATTAGCTACTTATGGTACAAGTTAAGGCTAGAAATCTTTGCCTTTCCATATAAACAGGAACTACTGTAACCATAATATCAACTTTATGCCTAATAGTGGTTAATTTAATAGATTTAAGATGAAGTTCTGCTTCTAATAAGGTGAAAGGGAGTGGTCAGGCTTTTATGCTCATATGAAAGCAACAGGCATTTGTTAAAAATATATATTGGTGAAGGTGATTAAAATTATTTAATACCAAAGAGACACAGAGACCAAAGAGACACAGTTATTCTGGAAGAAAGAATGTATATTTCCAGAGGAAAAGACAATCATAAGGATATCTAGTGTAGTTGTAAGGCTACACTAGATAGCTTTGTGATGTTGCATGAAGCAAAATACTGAAACTGCTACCTGGTTATCATTCAGAACCCCCTTAGATTTATGCACATCAAAAAGTCTGTCCTTCCTGTGCATTTCCTTTCAAATGGAAACATTTAAATCACACAGTGGGGCTTTTTGAAAACTAGTTCAAAAGAATAAGACATCAAATGTTTTATTCCTAAAATGGCTGCAGAGATAAGATCCTATTCCTGCTTATCATGGTTGCCCTGCACATCCAAATGTTAAATTTGTGTTTGTACTATTGAACATGGCATGTAATCCATGGAACAAAGAGTTTACTTCCTATAAGCAACATTAGTGCAGGTAGCAGAAAAATCTGACCAAGAATCAGAAAAAATTACTGCTTACCAAATCAAGAGAAATGTCTCTAAGGCTTGTGCACTAGTTCTCCAAATATGTTTAAATGTGTTATGGGAAGAAAAACTCCCACTTCAAAGACTATAAGAAAGATAAGATATACAAAAGGTGATAGAAAAATTGTGAAGTTTGTTGAATAGCTAGAGCTGAGGGTGGATGTGAATGATGAAAAGGAAATCAAACCAGTGGAACTGAGTCATTAAATTAAGATATGATAAAGTTAGAAGCAGTCAAAACAGCAGAAGCAAATTGCTGGTGGGACCCAAAATTAACCAGTTCAAAAGCTACAAATGTTCACACCAAAACTATAAAACTTGTTCCTTGGGATATTTTGAGAAACTACACCTCAATGTCACACAATTTTTGGAAGTGAAGAGAGGGATTGACCATGTATTGGTCAGTGACGTGTGGTGAGGGTTACCGTTGGTGAGGCAAGAGCGCAGCAGCGGTGAGAAGCAACGTCCCCGCCGCTGTGTCTGACAGGCATCTCGCGTTTATGGCGGACATAAATGTGAGATGCCTGTCAGACACAGCGGCAGGGGTGTTGCTTCTCGCCGCTGCCGTGCTCTGCCACCTTGCTCCCCGCCTCCTCCATCCCCACTGACATTCCAATAGGACATTCCAAAAGTATGCCGCCGAGGAGCAGCAGAGCCGGGATCATTGCTGCTCGGGGTGGCCCCAATCACCAGCAGCTTGGGTGTCCCGGCTCCGTCCAAGCTGCTTGCCATCGCGCTCCACCACCTAGCCCCCCCGCCTCCTCCGACAAACAATCCTGCTGCCCCAGCCTGCAGCCAGCCCAGCACCGAGCAGGGAGGAGGAGGAGGAGGAGGAGGAGGAGGAGGAGGAGGAGGAGGAGGAGGAGGAGGAGAGTGGTGAGTCCTTGTGCCGGCCAGCTGGCCAGGCAGGGAGCAGGTCGAGCGGGGGGTGGGTAGGCTGGCTGGCTAGGGAGGGGGGATCATGGCCACTCAGGTGGCCCCCTCACCAGCCAGCCAGCCAGCCCACCCACCCCCCACCTGACCTGCTCCCCGCCTGGCCAGCCGGCCAGCACAAGGACTCACCGCTCTCCTCCTCCTCCTCCCTGCTCAGTGCTGGTCTGGCTACAGGCCGGGACAGCAGGATTGTTTGTCAGAGGAAGCGGGGTGGGGGGCAAGGCAGTGGAGCGCGACGGCGGTGAGAAGCAGCTTGGATGGAGCCGGGACACCCAAGCTGCAGGGGCCACCTGAGTGGCTATGATCCCCTCTCCCCAGCCAGAGAGCCCACCCACCCCCGCCCAACCTGCTTCCCGCCTGGCCGGCCGGCCAGCACAAAGACTCACCACTCTCCTCCTCCTCCTCCTCCTCCTCCTCCTCCTCCTCCTCCTCCTCCTCCTCCTCCCCACTAGGTGCTGGGCTGGCTGTAGGCCGGGGCAGCGGGAATGTCGGTGCTTGGTGGCTACCATGATGAAAGTGCCCGGCAGAGCACTTTGCATCATGGGAGCTGCCAAGACCCGGGTCTGCCCAGTAGAAAATGCCGGGCAGAGAAGAAATTGCTGCTGAAGAAATGGCGGCTGGCGGCCCAGAGCAACCTCTCCAGAATCATCCTCGATGGAAACTGCTAGATTGCGCAGTCACTCAAGTGCCCTTGCACAGGCATGATTCGCTGCTCCCAGATCAGGAGGCGGGAGAATCAGTGCCTCCTTTGCATACATTTTTTTTTGCTTTTTAACCCTTTCTTATCTTTTAAAAGGCGAAAAATTCCTTATGCAAAGGAGGCCCTGAGTTCTCTGGCCTCCTCCTATAGTTAACACTGAGAGCAGACACCAAGCCACTGTGACTTGAAATCTGGTAGCAACTATCCTGGCTTTAATTATTTTAAAAAAATTCTTTAAAATTCTTTCCTTTCCCTCAGGAGACTGCTGAGGCCCTGCCTCCCCTGCCTCTAGTGACTGCACGTCCCTGGTATTGGTATATTAGAGAGTGAAGAAAGGAAAAGGACACTATTCAATCATCTCTTGAAAAGTTTGTAAGGAAGCCTGAATGGACTATACATTCCACCTTATCAACTTCTGCTACAATCTTCTCCTCCAATGATTTTGATCACAATCCTGTAACATCTATCTCCTCTCTTCCCATCCAACAATTACATGTTTTGTCATTTGCTTTCCTAAGCATTTGTACTTAGGTTTTAAAGATTACACTTACCGATAGTGTAGGCAAGTGGTCCAATTCTGATTTATGCAAAAATCAGGTTACTCAAAGCTTGGAATAATGATACAGATGCCAAAGCAAATAATTAGCATATGCACCTCTAAATAACGTGAGCTTCCTATAACTTACTGAGGTGAGCCAAAAGTTGATCAATGTAGCATTGAAATGAACAGTTTCTGTGGACAATGATAAGACTGGATAGAAACAACTTTGCTCTTCAACTGTCTTCTACAATCAGAGAGAAAACAACACAAAGACACTGAAGTATTTTTTTTTCTTTTCTGCAGAAGATAAATACGTCTGGTCTCCTCAAAGCCAGGCTGATTTATCGGTAATATTGTCATGTCTTTAGGAGCTGTTGAACTGTGACAATTAGCAGAAGATAATGTTTATCTCCATGCTCTTGGAAAACGTATCCCATTTATTTCTACTGACCACTTCTCCATTAAAGGCTAAAAACAAACAGGGCCATTTTTCAATCTCCGTTGATAATCTCAAATCTAAACAGCAGAAAGATGACTGCTTTAGTCAAAGAACTATTTTACTTCATTTTATTATTTTATATTATTTCAGGGTGGTTTAAAAAAAGAATATGACATTTTTTATTTAAAACAATTCATCTGTAAACATTAACTCTACTAACAAATTATTACCAGACCCTGATTAAAAATGTGCATGCCTGCTCATTCAAGATATTATTTTCCTCAGAACTAGTCCAACTTACCTCCATATTTGTGAGGAGTTATTCTTAGCTTTTACGAGACTGTTTTGATTGTGGTGGTGACATGACTTTTCTTGATGAGGTGCTTCATGTTGCCCTGAGCTTTGTCTGGTAGTTCCAGTGCTGCCAAATGAGAGGCTTAACGTGACAATAAGTGGCAGCATTACTTCTAAAAAAAGAGGGGACAGGCTGCTTCAGGAGGTAGCTTCAAAAAAGATGATTACATTAGAGCTTTTTTTTTAAAGCAAAGCAATACTTCAGAATTTGGCACGTCCCTAATACAATGTTTTTGTTCCAGCCTGTCTTATTAAAGCCCTTGGTTTTTAGATAACACCACGACTATAAGGCAAATGTTCCCTTCGCACATATGTGTAAGTCCCACCTTTAGCGGGTCAATGCTCATCTCCGTTTCAAAGCTGAAGAGCCAGAGCTGTCTGAAGACGTCTCTGTGGTCATGGGCCAGCATGACTAAATGCCAAAGGAATGCTGTTACCTTCCCACCAAAGGAAGGTACTTGCATTTTTTTGCATTTTTTTTATTTTTATTAAACAAACAACACCAAAAAAATCATCAACTTACATTACATCTTGTAGAAAGTGTGTCAATTGGTTACAATTAGCTTTCATGCATCTCTTTCATAGTCATTACTTATATTCATATCAGATGTCAAAGATTCTTAATGAATCTTATTATCAACATAGCATAGTACTCATTTGACTAAATTTGTTTTAGTGTCCTTTTGCCTAAAATAATCCATAGTTAAAAACACAACCACCTGATGGCATTTCGTTATTTATTACAAAAATCATTCAATAACCTTCAGCCATATTCTAAATAAAGATTAGTTGACAAAGTTTCTAAGCCCTTTTTTTCCCAAGTCGCTGTTTATAATTTATGTCCAGGCTCCACTTGTTATGGTAGTCCTTATATATATATATATAGTGATATAGTGTTACAACCCCTGGTATGCCCCGATTATGGGAGGAAGCTAACTGCACAAATATATTTGTGCAGCACAAATATAACATACATACATACATACATACATACATACATACATACATACATACATACATACATACATATATCCCTTAGCATTATCATTCCATTATTAGTTGTTATAGTTAATATCGGTTAACAGAAGATCCTTTACTATTTATATCCATTTTCTTCTCATCAAACCAACACATATGTGTACCTTATTTCCATTATCAATTATTTATTTAACAAAACAATCTAAAAGTTACTAAATTAATACTTACTAATTATAAAAATTAGTTGATTTTTTATCAACTTTCATATTTCCAATAACATTACACCTTTATAACCTTTATTCAAAATAAGGATTAATTAACATAATTTCTAAGCCTTTTTTCCCATCGCTGTTTGCAACTTATATCCAAATTGCTTATGTTAAACCAGTACATACATACATATATATATGAGATATTAACTATATCTCTTATCATTTCATTATTATTGTTGTCATTAATATTTGTTAACAAAATCATTTATGAAAATCCTTTACTGTTTATATCCACTTTCTTCTCATCAAGCCAACACATATGTGTACCATTTTGTCATTATCAATTATTTATTTAACATAACAATCTAAAAGTTACTAAATTATTACTTACTAATTATAAGATTTAGTTAATTTTTTGTTATCAACTTTCATGTATCCAATAACATTACACCTTTAAAACATATTCAAAATAAGAATTAGTTAACAAAATTTCTAAGCCTTTTTTCCAAGTCACTGTTTGCAATTTATATCCAAATTCCTTATGTTAAACCAGAACACACACACACACACACACACATACAGATAATTAACTATATCTCTTATC